>NW_013670550.1:30701-35069 GCF_000517525.1 Limulus polyphemus | reverse complement strand
TTGACCGTCACATTATAACGTCCCACTATTCGTTGGTAAAAGAGTAGCCCAAGAGTTGGCGGTGGGTGGTGACGAATAGCTGCCTTCCCTCTAGTCTTACACTGCTAAATTAGGGACGGCTAGCGCAGATAGCCCTCGTGTAGCTTTGCGCGAAATTCAAAAACAAACAAACCTACATAAAGTTTCCGAAACCTTTAGATCCCGAACTGTAGATTGTCTTTCAATTTACACTATGTAAAAATAGCACACACACACACACACAAGAAACATTAAAGTACAGGTAGCTGGAAATGGCTTTACAACCGAAACCAGGTCGGAGTTTCATTCTCTGTTTACTTAACTAAATCAAACAGTTCCACGTGTAGAACATCTCATGCTTAAACACTCATGTTTTCTCACAACTTTTTATTTATTTATTTTTTCTTTTTTTAACTAAGTTTGGAGTAGTAAGAACCAAATGTACAATTTTGCGATCAACTAATAACGGTTTTCAGAAACCGCTCGCAGTTTTCTTTCGCAGAAATAGCCAAACATTCTCCACCCACTTACGTGAGAGAAACTGATATCTGACTGTAGGAAATAAACTCTTTTAAAGTGACAATTCCGGCCATTTCTTTGAAATTACACATATTGGAATCAATCGTTTTCTTACAGTTTCATTGAAGTTAATTCTGTTCACCATTTTCTATACAGAGACAAACAGAGTGTGTTTGAGAGAGAAATATAGCGCCACTTGGTGGTCATTGCTATAACCAATGTTTGCGTCATTAGGCCACGGCCAAAAGCTATCAACCGTCAATACATTATTTTCGTTGTTTCGGGTGTTGCCTAGTCGTTAAAATTCAGAGCTGTGAACAAAAGAGGTTCCTAGTTCGAGATACGATGGGTGCGTTATAAAAGTGACAGTAAATTCCACTAATCGATTCAAAGAGCTGGGTAAAAACCTCTGTGGTGCTGGGTGTTACTGAATGGCCACGCTTCCTCTGGCCAGTGGTTCACAACAAGAGACGACTGTAGACTTAATCTTTGACCTGACCATTTATCCCACGTGCACATAAGGTACCATTCGGGTTGGCAGTTCCGATTGTGCTAGATAAATCCAAAACAACTTACATTAAGTTGGACAAAAGTTGCACTCTTGACAAGTCATAGTGATATGTCGTTTTCCGGCTGAAAAGGTTGGAAATGGGATGAAATCCGCACATGTCATTAAATTTCACAGAAGGTGGAACTGTCGATACGTGTAGTAGTTGAACTTTTGTTAAAACGGCCTTAAACGGTAAAAAGTTTGTTGAATTTCGCGCAAAGTTACGCGAGGGCTATCTGCGCTAGTCGTCCCAAATTTAAAAGTGACAGACGAGAGGAAAGACAGCTAGTCAACATCACCAATCATTGGGTTGTTCTTTACCAACAAAAAGTGGGATTGAACGTAGAATTATAACACCCTCACGGCTGAAAGGGCGAGTAAATGTGGTTGGCATTTTACTATGCACTCTTCAATATTTTCACCTAGGAGCTCTTATATATAATACCCTACTGGGGCCAGGCGTAGTGTAGTGGTTAGCGTTTCGGGCTGCGGATCGAGTGGTCCAGGGGTAAATATATGATGCCGCTGAATAAGCGCCGCACTTTTAACTGTGGGCGCGTTTTAAATGTGACAGTCACGTGGTAACGGGTACTTATGGCTGGCTGTTCTCCCTTTGGCCAGTAGTTCAAAATTAGGGACGGCTAAACCTGGAACCTAAAGTCTCTGATCTAGTTGTTTATTCCAGGTTCGCATGAGATGTAATTCAGTTTCACAAATTACAGTACTTAATATTACTTTTCTATATACAAACCTTCTATCAAGTCATACCTATCTAACCGTGTTTATTCGTAAGAATAAACAATGCTACAAAAACAATAACCCTCCCCCCTCTCTCTCTCTCTCTTTGAGTGACGATCATTCGGTCCATATAAAAAATATATATAAAAACGTATTTGGAGAAAAGTTTAAGGCGAAAATATTTACCGAAAGCTGATGTGCATGCCTAATCACAGATTTCTTCTGTACAACAACAAGTTTATGTTTGAGGGAAAAAAATTGTACACATTAATCACTGAATCTTTTCACATAATGAACGATGTATGACCGTTCTTGTTTGACAGAACTCCGATCAATTTAATCGACTTACTTTTAACCCACGTAATGGCATGATAATAGGGTATTCTTAGCGTGTGGTATCCAATAGAGCTAACTTAGAACATCTAATAACTACATACATAACTATGTTAATTTTTGTTTCTTTTTTGCGTGAACTGAATGCTAGTTGGGAATTTCCAGAATGTTCTATTCCAGAGTTCACTTAATTGTTTAGAAAAAGTAACTTACAATGTAGTAATGTTTTAACAAAGCTGTTGTTGCGGTATATTTTTGGAATGTTTACAAGTTTTTCAGGCTAACGCAAACAATGTACTGACGTTTTAACAGAGCTGTTGTTGCTGTTAGGTTTTGGAATACTTACAAGGTTTTAAGACTAACACATAATCCTATCTGACCATAACAAAACTGTCACGATACACCACAAATCTCATACTGTGATATACGGTTTTCATTAGCTTCTCGATACAATGGTTAAGAAATCTTGTCCATCCCTGTTCATACCCTTAAATCGGGCTATTCCGAATACTTTAATCTAAACCTATATCACAAGCCATGTACAGCATACAGAAGTATTTAATATTAATATGTGTACAATATTACGTGTGCTCAACGTAATGGCATGCATCGTATAACAACGTAATAACTGCTGTAATTACGTGCAATCGCTTATTAATTTTAACGTAACTCGTATAAATTCTTATTGCAGTAATATTCTATTGTAACTAACAACATAATTGGCCAGTGGCTTTTACCACGAATAGCAGCAATGGCTACATTTCTACACATAAAACAGCGCATGCGTTAAAATTCATGTAATGCAGTAACAGCTGTAGGGCTATTTAAGAGTTTATAGGGCTTATATTTTTCATTAGAAGAAATAATTAGGTATTGTAGATTTCGAAACGTATCACGCCAATATGTCAATATTCAAGCAATATTTGACGTCTTTGATCGTAAACATATTTCCCGTCTCTTACTCAAAACTGGAGTTGAAAGTCACACAGAAGGCTTACGGTCTCTTATTTTTCGTCGACAATTATGTTTATCGCCAGGATGATTTATTGCTGTATCGTTGACAAACACGACAAGCCACAGCAAATTGTTCGAACTTCTGAGTTTAGGCTTGGTGATATTTACGAAACCACTTTCGTGATTAACTTTCAAATCGATCTATCTACTTTACTTCACCAATTAAATAAAAGACAAATAAATTTCTTACACGGAGTTTTTTTTTTTTAAATGCTTTGAACACGTTATTACTGCAGATTCGAAGATATATTTTCACCTCTCCACACACACACACGCGCGCGCGCAAAGAAAGAAACAAAAAGGAAACGAAGAATAATTCTGAAATAAGGTTATAAAACTACGAGAAAAAAAAGGAAAATGAAATAATATGAAATTAATTTTCTCAAGATATTATTAGCTGAAATAACCGTAACTATTGAAAAAAAAACAACGAAAGATCAAATATGATGGACAACATTTGGATGGCATAATATTCAGTTCTTAGTAAGCATGATAAAGCCAGCTTATTATCAACACTCTTTTTTCATTAACACTGGCCCCCCAGTGGCACAGCGGTATGTCTGCGGACTTACAACGCTAGAAACCGGGTTTCGATACTCGTGGTGGGCAGAGCCCATTGTGTAGCTTTGTGCATAATTATAAACAAACAATCCTTAACACTGCTGAAGACACTGAAATTAATCTGGAAACGGCTGTTCCTCGATGTTTACGACATTTTCGGTCGTAATCCTAATAATATATCTCACGAGGATCGGTCACCTTAGGAAACTTTGGTTAGTCCTAAATACATAATTTAGGCTAACAATGCAAAGCAGTCTCTATAATATACGCTAAATAAGTAATGACATTATTAACGTGTAGTATACTTATGGATGATCCAATAAGAAAGCGAAACAAAGTTTCATTATAGTTTATTCTGTGACCAACTTACTGAACTCAATGAACTGTGACCAACTTACTAGACTTAGCAAACTGTGACCAACATACTGAACTCAATGAATTGTAACAAACTTACTAGATTTAGCAAACTGTGACCAACTTCCTGAACTCAATGAACTGTGACCAACTTACTAGACTTAGCAAACTGTGACCAACATACTGAACTCAATGAACTGTGACCAACTTACTAGACTTAGCAAACTGTGACCAACTTACTGAACTCAATGAACTGTGACCAACTTACTAGACTTAGCAAA
>NW_013670550.1:25024-30128 GCF_000517525.1 Limulus polyphemus | reverse complement strand
TTACTAGACTTAGCAAAATGTGACAATCTTGCTGGACTTACTTGACTGTAACAAACTTACTAGACTTAGCAAACTGTAACAATCTTGCTGGACTTACTTGACTGTAACAAGCTTTCTGCACTTAGCAAACTGTAACAATCTTGCTGGACTTACTTGACTGTAACAAACTTACTAGACTTAGCAAACTCTGACCATCTTGCTGGACTTACTTAACTGTAACAAACTTACTAGACTTAGCAAACTGTAACAATCTTGCTGGACTTACTTGACTGTAACAAACTTACTAGACTTAGCAAACTTATTCAACCCACTGAATCAGTTCTTCAACTGGTATACTCAACCAATCAAGGAACCACTATTGGCATATCCAACCCAATGGAGAACCAATTATTCTATTGGTATAGTCAACCCACAGAAAAATCAGTTATTTGATTGGTATATTCAAATCACTGAATAACCAGTTCTTTGATCGGAATATTCAGTTAATTGATTGCCATATTTAACCCACTGAAGAACCAGTTCCTCGACTGTTATGAAATACAGTTACTAGCTAGTCTTATTTCCAATAAATTCTATTGTTTTGAATCCCACATTAGAATATTCACCAATCCCTAAAGTACTCACACAAAAAAAAAATCCTGCCAATGAAACCAAGATAAGAATCTGGTTTTACGAGAATGCTAAAAGGATAAACTGAAGCTTTGATTTTACTAAATTAACTATGGCTGCAATATGTATATAAAACAAAGCACTGAACTCTAGTTAACGATGGTATTCATCATGTACGTTTTAAAGATTTAAACAACTTAACAGATGTACCTCACGGGTGTTTTACACTTTTCACGTTGTTTGTATAGGTTACCTGGCATTCTGTCAACAATTCTAGGAATTCATATTCGTGACGTCAGTGATGACACAAGAGGAGACATTAAAGTTTTTATGACAAATTAGGTAATTTGTATTTTTATGACGAAAAGTGGGTCTCAACAAAAGCGAAAACCTACGGGTTATTATATATATATATATATATATCTGTTCACGTAACAGTCTCGTGCAGAACTGACTTCGGAAACGATTGGAATGTGCAGGAAGTTAAAAGTATGTCAGTTATTGTGGTATGTGGATTTTTATGGGATTCACATTTTTCTGCCAATAAAAACCTTACAGTCAGCGCCATGTTTCTAAACAATCGCTTCTCCAACCAAGTCACAAACTATTCGAAAGATATACGTAGTTAAACGTCAGAAGAATGTCCATATGCTGTTTTGAAATGTTAATCGAAATCTATTTCACTGACGTACATGCAATAAATAAAATATGATATCGTCGAGTGTACAAGGTATATCACTTTATATTACAAATGATCACAGCTTATCACTTACCAACAGCGCCGTGAACGCTAAGCTAGTTTATGGCATAGATCAACATGGAAACTATGGAAACTAAACCAGACGTAGTACGAAACTACGTCTACATACTCTCTGTAAAACTTCCAGAAACTACGTCTATAAACTCTATATAAGATCTTTAAAAAGTACACCTATATATATATATATACCCTCTGTAAAATTTTAAGAAAGTACTTTTATATATTATTTGAAAACTTCTACAATAAAGTACGTCTATATGGTCTCTCTAAAACTTCCAGAAACTAAGTCTATAAACTCTATAAGATATTTAAAAAGTATACCTATATACTCTGTAAAATCTTACGAAGGTACGTTTATATGTTCTTTATAGAACTTCCATAATAAAGTACGTCTATATACTGTCTGTAAAACTAATTCGATAGACTAGATCTATATACCCATTCTCTGTAAAACTATGCACATATTTTCTGTAAAACCTCAAGTAGGTATATATATACTCATTGTACACTTTCAATAAAGTACGTCTATACTCCCTATCAAAAAATACGTCCGTACATGGACGTAGTTTCTTGAGGTTATACAGAGTGTGTATAGACATACTTTTTTGAAATGTTCTACAGAGAATAAGGATATAGACGTACTTTCTTGAATTAGTTTTACAGAGAGCACATGGACGTAGTTTCTTGAGGTTATACAGAGTGTGTATAGACATACTTTTTTGAAATGTTCTACAGAGAATAAGGATATAGACGTACTTTCTTGAATTAGTTTTACAGAGAGCATACTCTCTGTAAAATCTCAATCACTTGTATATTTCTGTTAAACTTCAAGGAGTTACGTCTATATCTCTGTCTACTAGGTTGACTTGTATTCCACACTATAGAAGATGGACCAATGTTTCTTATCTCGCTAACCTCCTTTAATAGAGGCAGACACACACACATAGATACACGTAGATAGAGAGAGATATATATACTAAAGAAATGTGTTTAACGAGTGCTGTTTAAGAACGAATTTATCACAAATACACTCCACGAAACTAAATAGTTTGATAATAAATAAAACTTTACTACACGTACTCCAAGAACCTTTTTTTTTCTGGTATTATGTACTTTCGGCGGGCTTTTCTCATAAGCACTAAAATTGAGAAACTTGTGCTTCAGAAGATAATTAAAAAGAAATCATTTTATGCTAACTTATATTTTAATTTACATTCGACAAACGAACAACGTATTAATAGTGAAATCTACATTAAAAACAACTTTAAATTTGTTCTTGCGTTGGATCTCCCGATGTCTCATTGATAAGCTTGAGGGCTTATAGATCTACATTTTGAGATTCCATGCTCGCGAAGAACAGCGTAGATAGCTTATCATGCAGGGCCCGCCAGTGGCACATGTCTGCGGACTTACAACGCTAGAAAATGGGTTTCGATACCCGTGACGGGCAGAGCACAGATAGCCCATTGTGTAACTTTGTGCTTAATTTCAAAAAAGGATCTGATGATTTTCATGTTGGTAAATAAAGCTGTTTTCTGTTCTCTATTAGTGTCTTTATCAGCTGGACATATCGCATATTCTCTGTCTGTTAGTGTCCTTATCAGCTGGGCATATCGCATGTTCTCTGTCTGTTAGTGTCTTTATCAGCAGGACATATCGCATGTTCTCTGTCTGTTAGTGTCTTTATCAGAGGACATATCGCATGTTCTCTGTCTGTTAGTGTCTTTATCAGCTGGACATATCGCATGTTCTCTGTCTGTTAGTGTCTTTATCAGCTGGACATATCGCATGTTCTCTGTCTGTTAGTGTCTTTATCAGCTGGACATATCGCATGTTCTCTGTCTGTTAGTGTCTTTATCAGCAGGACATATCGCATGTTCTCTATTAGTGTCTTTATCAGCTGGACATATCGCATATTCTCTGTCTGTTAGTGTCTTTATCAGCTGGACATATCGCATGTTCTCTGTCTGTTAGTGTCCTTATCAGATGGACATGTCACATGTTTCCTTTAGTTTCGGTTTTAAGACAGCTTTTTTCCTTTTATGCTCTATAAGTATTTGTTTGTTGTTAAACACACAGCTATACAATGGGCTTGCAGCGCTCTGTCCACTGTGGGAACCGAAACCCAATTTTTATTATTACAAGCCTGCAGACTTACTGTTGAGCCACAATGGGAGAGAGAGAGGAGGGGGTGTATATCATAATAGGATTTGGTAAATAAGTCGGATTCCAGTGTTTCATTATTATTAAATTCAACTCATTAAATAACGTAAGACGATAAAAGTAAATAAATATATATATATATAGTTGAAATATTTTGATTTAGTTAACTAACTATTAGAAGTATTCCATAAGATCCTTCCCTGTTTTGCAGATATTTCACGTGTCTGAAAATTAATACTAAAAATGTGCTCACTCGAAGAGTCAGTATCCGTCAAAAATGTGTCTATTTCGGTTGCTCGGTAGAAACAGAGTGAAATATTGCAATGTTTACTGGCGCGTTTAACTTTTTATTCTGGAAATAACTTATGTTAAAGGGGCTAGATAAGGCACAGAATATTTGGTACAGCTTTTTGTTTTGAAATTAAGCACAAAGCTACACACAGTGGGCTATCTGCGCTCTTGCCGCCACGAGTATCGAAACCCGGTTTCTAGCGTTGTAAGTCCGCAGGCATACCGCTGTGCCACTGATGGGGGGGGGGGACTGTGTAGCTTATATTTTGTGAAGACATAAAGATGAAAAATAAACAATAACCATGCTGTTTCGTCAGTGTCAGCTTCAAGTCTATAAATCTTGTTTTTGTTTTTTTTTCAGTCTCTTAATCGTGACGTGTCAGTGCTTTATCTCTCATCTAGTTCATATTGGATCGAAGAGCACGTGCTTTATCTTTTCTACCTTATCTCAGCTTTCCGTTTATGAATAGAGTAAAAGAACTAAAAACAAAGTGCTTTGTCAATCTTTCCGAACTCTCGCCTTCGTAAAGTGCTGAAAGAACGTTTCTCTCAAGACCTGGAGAACAACAGAGCGTGTCGAAGAAGCCAGCCTGTTTATCGTTGAATATAATAAGACCGGTTAATAACTGCTACCACCAAGAACTGCGCCGTGTGACTTAAAGTATTTGTACCTGACACGAGCCCTAGTCTGGTGTATTGTTACAGCAAAATCAGTTACAGAAATTGCCTGATTTTTTTGTTGTTGTTCTTTTCAGGTACACGAAAAGTAAGTCTGTGGTCCTATACTTATTCGTTCACTATTTCCTCCCATTTCTCATCCCCTCCCCCTAAGTGGTAGGATGACATAACGATTGACTTTGTTAAGCGTGCTCCCCAGTAGCCTCGGTGATAATCTTGACTTGATGACTTATAACGATAAAAATCATGGTTCGATACCTGCGCGGTGGGGCAGCTTATATAGTCCATTTTGTAGCTTTGTAGATAGAAACAAACAAAACAGAATTAATATGATCGTTGTGGATCTTTCACCGGAAGAGATCTCCGGTTAATAACCATTCTTTCAGGAGGTTTCGCTTGGAAAGATTTCTGGTTAGTCACTCTATAAGAATTGAACCGATCTTTCAAGAAACAACTCCGGTTAATAACCGATCTTTCAAGAGGTTTCGCCGGGAAATATTTCCGGTTAGTCACCCTATAAGAATTGAACCGATCTTTCAAGAAACAACTCCGGTTAATAACCGATCTTTCAAGAAACACCTCCGGTTAATAACCGATCTTTCA
>NW_013670550.1:19892-24338 GCF_000517525.1 Limulus polyphemus | reverse complement strand
GGTTTCGCCGGGAAATATTTCCGGTTAGTCACCCTATAAGAATTGAACCGATCTTTCAAGAAACAACTCCGGTTAATAACCGATCTTTCAAGAGGTTTCGCTTGGAAAGATCTCTGGTTAGTAATCCCTATAAGAATTGAACCGATCTTTCAAGAGGTTTCGCCGGGAAATATTTCCGGTTAGTCACCCTATAAGAATTGAACCGATCTTTCAAGAAACAACTCCGGTTAATAACCGATCTTTCAAGAGGTTTCGCCGGGAAATATTTCCGGTTAGTCACCCTATAAGAATTGAACCGATCTTTCAAGAGGTTTCGCTGGGAAATATTTCCGGTTAGTTATTCCACAAGAGCAAATCAACTTATTTATATCTAATCTCTTACTTCACCGCATTCTGTTCACCACCCCCTACCCCCACTTCACCCTCAACCTGGTAATCGAAACGTAGCTTGCTCAGCTGTTTCTTTGAGCGAAGCATAGACTCGTTATGGTATATGGGCAAAGGAATAATGTGATTGGTGCTTGTCGAATAAGCAGCTTGATATGATGACGATACATCTGCTTACTGATGATGTGACTGTATGCCCTGAGCACCAGCATCTCTTTAGGCACAAAAAGTAGCACTCCTGATGTAACTGAACACTTACCTCGAGGGGTAGCTTTACGCAACTGTCACTACCAATATATATACCTAAAAAAATACGTCTTTCACTACTAAATTAAAACTTATTTATATATATAAAATAAAATCATGCTACTAATCGTAGTACCTACGTTGTATATTCTATTATAGTATATTTCGTTAAAAGCACGAAACTGTTGGTACAGTCGTTCGAACAACTGTACCTACAGTTCCTGTAATTTAAGAGATTCTCCAGTACGGCTGCTACCCACATTTTCTGTAGAGTATAATAGAACTCCAGGTTTTTAAACTAGTTTAAATCCTGAAGTTCTATTACACTCTACAGAAAATGTGGGCTATACTACAGCCGTACTGGAGAATCTCTTAAATTACAGGAACTGTAGGTACAGTTGTTCAGTTTAAAAACCTGGAGTTCTATTACACTCTACAGAAAATGTGGGCTATACTACAGCCGTACTGGAGAATCTCTTAAATTACAGGAACTGTAGGTACAGTTGTTCGGATTAAAACCTAGAGCCCACTTAAAATTTACATAAAATGTTATATACGGTCACTCAAAAGTGTCTAGATCCGACAAAACACCAGTGGTTAGGGTTAACAACAACCCAACCGCCAACTATATCTATCAACGTCATAGCCAGACTGCAGGCTCCGATAATGAACGACGTCGTTTCGCAGTCGTCCACAGGCTCTAGCGCTCTATGAGGGCCGTGTACCGGAACCGAGGGCCATTTCCACCCTGAAGTCTCAGCATTTTTCGGCCATGATCCACCCCCACCCCCACCATTACTTTGTTTTCTAGGATTACATAGCCATCCATTCCTCCCTCCGATTCGCGTTCCCTTGACAACAGAGGCAAATTCGCGGAGTCACCAGTGACCGAGACCGTTTGTTTGAAGTCGAAATAATTATCGCAATTCAGAATGCCCTAAAACCAGCACACAACTGCTCAGCTGTAACAGCCAGCAGCAGCATACAGCTAACTATAAAGAATGTCCTAAAGTATAAAGACATCAATACACGCATTTTAAATACAAAAACTAAAGTAAATCAAAGAAACGCATCATGCAGAAAGAGAAACACTGTTACCAATGGCACAACAAACCGTGAACACGAAAATTCACAGGCAGCACGCACATAAATACAGAATAACGAAACGCTAAAACAAACGCAGCAAACAAAAACACAAGCCACAATAAATATAACACCACAATCACGGGAGGAAAGCAGTCTAGAACAGACATCAAACCCAATCACTGAAGCTGTCAAACAAAACATTTTATGACTTTATTACACAATATCAAAACTCTCACACTAATTATAAACACAGTCAAACTTCACACCACTAATCCCATACATAACACAACAGTTCACGAGCTCTAGAACACATAAAACACAACAATAAAAGAAAGAAAATACAATAAACACAACAGAAATTAGATAAAATACATGGACGTGGCCCTGAGAAGGAAACGTATAGTACATAAGCAAGCAATAATAATAATACAAATTACAATAGTACAGGAGGGAGGAAGAGGTCAATTGAAACCTGACCCTCCCAGGTCTACAATACCTAAATCCCGATACCTGGAATTGCTAAATAATTGCCCAGCAACGCCCTCCCTTGGCTTGTTTTTTTGTAATCCATGATGTCAAAGTTTCTTTATAACTCAAAATATAGAGACTTGGCCTGTTACAGTGTTATTAAACAAACAAAATGAAGTCGGGCCCTTACTGGGTTCGTTGTGCAAGCCGCCAAATGATTTTATGCGCCCACGAAGTGGTACTATTTTGGTTTGGTTGTTATTAAACGCAAAGTTACACAATGGGTTATCTGTTCTTTGCCCACGATGGGTATCGAAATCCGAATTTTGGCGTTGTAAGCCTGCGAAATGAAGAGTTAGTTGCCTTTCGCCAACTGATTTTATTTGTCGAATGAAAGATCGCGGTTTGATAAAGATTAAATAACTGACAGAATAAACCTGAACATCAGAGACAATATCTACTTAGTCGTCCCTTTTGATAAAGTTTTGACAAAGCAGTATCAAAGACCCTCTTCTTTTAACCGTGAAAGTTTTTTTTTTTAAATTAATTCCGCATCAGAATAAAAGATAATTATCAGACTGATATCGATTATAGTGGATTAGAGGGCAGCTTCATGGAGCAAAGGTCAGTGACCGTGGTGTAACTAACTATTGTCTACAGGGATGATGAAATACGGTCTATATGGAACGAAGGGTTAGCGTAACCACACCCACAACTAAAGTTGTCAGTAGGTAGAAACTAATCATTTTCAATTGCGGCTTCTTTTTTTTTTTTCCAGTTTTCCAGATCAGGAAACGGGGCCATATACATTTTCTAACTTAAGTCATATAATTATTATTTATAGCGTCACGCTTTTGTGTTTTCTTCTCTCTCTCTCTTCTTTTTTAAACCATGTATTAAAACCATTTTCCTTGATTCGCATACGAATTAATCTGACGATCGGGGAGCGTTTGACGTCAATTTCAGGCCTCATAACATGAGAACGCCCCATTCCAGCAAGAGAAGGTTCATTCTAGCCAACATTTCGCCAAGTCGTCTAAGAGCATCCCGCTCATCGTTAGTCATTTTAATAAGTCGTGTATCTTCTCAATGTTGGGCATCGCGTGAGGTGCCCGAAAATAAAAAAAAAAACTTTACTTTGAAGCTTAACAATACAGCTGGCCAGAAACTACAAGACAGTCGAGGAAAAGGTTTCATCAGGGAATGAGAGGTCTACAAATGGATTAAGTTTAGTATGCTCCGATAGTAATACCGCAATCGATACGTGATAAATAAATACAGCAATAGGTCATTAAAATTAGCATCGGTACTTAAGCTTAATTACACCTAAATTATAATCAAAATGTGTAAATCAAACGCACAAAGTCCAACGTTCCTTGATGATGGTATCCAAGTGGAAATCTTCATTATCATCAAGGCAACATGCGGGGATCGGATTAATTCATCTGTTCGGTGATTTTATAAGTTTGCACAAACGTTAAAACCGTGTAAAATCTAGAATTACATTCATTTACTATACATAAATAGGCCTGATTACATTAGATGAGAATTCAGGTCCAATGACAGAATGGGAATATAAAGATTACACGCTACAATAACGAGTAATTACTAGTCATCAAATAAAGATGGCGGGAAAGAGTTTATTACTATAATCAAACATGTTCAGATTCTTCAGAGCCACTCGACGATACTAGTTAGACAGGCAGATAGATAGATAAGCTGGTAAAATAGATAAATACGGAGAGACAAATATGTGACGTGGGGAAAAAACAAACAAAAAGGACAGGTTGAATAACCATATGTAGAGAGAAAGACAGAAGATTAGACTAAGAGTCCTCGTTCTTTCGTTTGATTCATTGAAGTGTTTTTATAAGTGATTAGTTTAAATACAATATCTATTCTCACACATGTAGGTATACAAAGGCCTAATGTTGAAGAATGGCATAAAGAAAAAATATCCAACCTTTACTGATGTGCAGATAGTTTAACTTTAGCAAACCTTGACTGTTCAACAGATAGTTCAACTTTAGCAAACCTTGACTGTTCTACAGATAGTTCAACTTTAGCAAACCTTGACTGTTCTACAGATAGTTCAACTTTAGCAAACCTTGACTGTTCTACAGATAGTTCAACTTTAGCAAACCTTGACTGATTTGCAGATAGTTCAACTTTAGCAAACCTTGACTGTTCTACAGATAGTTCAACTTTAGCAAACCTTGACTGATTTGCAGATAGTTTGAGTTTAACAAACCTTGACTG
>NW_013670550.1:16679-18892 GCF_000517525.1 Limulus polyphemus | reverse complement strand
ACAGATAGTTCGAGTTTAACAAAACTTGACTGATTTACAGATAGTTTGAGTTTAACAAAACTTGACTGATTTACAGATAGTTTGAGTTTAACAAAACTTGACTGATTTACAGATAGTTCGAGTTTAACAAAACTTGACTGATTTGTCCTTCCATACCAAACTCAGATCATAAAGTAACTAACAGACTTTGTCTCCTTTCTCTTAAGATGGCTTTACCGGAAAGATGAGATGATCTCATCAAGATTTCTGATCTTGGTTTTTAAGTAAGTTCCAGTTTGATCCCGGTTACAGAAATCCCAATGAAATCATTTCTCTGACTCTATGATACTGTCGTTTGACCCTTTAATCCAAAAGAACAAATTTCCAGGTGATGTTGTTGTTGACCTTTGACCCAGAAATCATCCCACGTTTATAATACAGCACATAAAGGTCAAGTGTCAGGGGTTTGGTTGCCCATTCGTTAGTTATCCTATCAACAAACGCTTTGAATAAGAACGGATGTATAGGTTAGTTTACCAAACCACTAAGTCAATGAGGAATGACGTTAGCCGCAGTCGTTTAAAAACAAAGATGTTCTTGTTGGAAAACCCAAACCACTAAGTCAATGAGGAATGACGTTAGCCGCAGTGGTTTAAAAACAAAGATGTTCTTGTTGGAAAACACGTTTTTAAGAGAAGGTAAGTTATTTTATGTCCCCGTATGCTGATTAAGAAGGTAACTAAACGTGCGTTCATTAACTGGGTCCAAGTGCATTAACCCAGCATATCAAAACGACGTCAGAGAGTCAATCATCTCTACGTCACTACCATCAACCTGGTCGTGACAAGCATAGCTTTGTAGAGTAACGTTTATAAATAATGAAAACAGCAGGGTTTAAGCGTTTTTCCTATGAATTATACATGAGAATACCTAACGTAAAAAAATAAGCAACAACGCATCCACTTATTTTCCTTTTTCAACATAGAACTACAACTATTAGAGTATTAATAATTCATTACATTAAGTCTTTTTTTTTTTCAATCAGTATAAATCTTTCGTTTCTGATCATTTGTTTACACCTAAGTACAGACAGGTGTTTTAAATTTGAACGTAAGGGGACAAAATCCAAAGTTGTTAGGTGTTACTGGACTACAAAAAAAAACCTCTTGGGAAGAGGTAGAGATAGTAGACACACCCGATATTCACTTCCATATTACATAAATATTTATGGACAATGATAGCATATGTCAAAAAAATAGTATATTACACGTTGCGTCCTTCCCACCCCCACATGCACGCGAGGTCGATAAAGCAACTGGCAACAGTTTAGCCTAACCAAAGTCTGTTCCATAAAACAAAATAGGCACTAATAAACTAACAGTCTGTATGCAAAATTTTCATTTAAATATTCATTTGTTCTGCTAAAATGAACTTTACAATAAGCTGTACAAATGTTTGTAATTATAGCTTCGGTGTTTACTATCTACTTTCGTAGTCGTAATTAATCTGAAGGTAATTCAGTTCCAAACACTTCGTTCAGTGTATTTAATATCTTTAAGGATAATACCCTGACAAACACTTCGTTCACTGTAATATCTTTAAGGATAATACCCTGACAAACACTTCGTTCACTGTAATATCTTTAAGGATAATACCCTGACAAACACTTAGTTCACTGTAATATCTTTAAGGATAATACCCTGACAAACACTTCGTTCACTGTAATATCTTTAAGGATAATACCCTGACAAACACTTAGTTCACTGTAATATCTTTAACGATAATACCCTGACAAATACTTAGTTCACTGTAATAGCTTTAAGGATAATACCCTGACAAACACTTAGTTCACTGTAATATCTTTAAGGATAATACCCTGACAAACACTTCGTTTAGCGTAATAGCTTTAAGGATAATACCCTGACAAACACTTAGTTCACTGTAATATCTTTAAGAATAATACCCTGACAAACACTTAGTTCACTGTAATATCTTTAAGGATAATACCCTGACAAACACTTCGTTCACTGTAATATCTTTAAGGATAATACCCTGACAAACACTTCGTTTAGCGTAATAGCTTTAAGGATAATACCCTGACAAATACTTCGTTCACTGTAATATCTTTAACGATAATACCCTGACATATACTTAGTTCACTGTAATATCTTTAAGGATAATACCCTGACAAATACTTCGTTCACTGTAATATCTTTAAGGATAATACCCTGACA
>NW_013670550.1:13400-16110 GCF_000517525.1 Limulus polyphemus | reverse complement strand
CCTTGTATAATTATATGTTGTGTTGATCATGGTGGTTTGTGGTTCCTTTCTTGTATAATTGTATGTTGTGTTGATCATGGTGGTTTGTGGTTCCTATCTTGTATAATTGTATGTTGGGTTGATTATGGAGGTTTGTGGTTCTATCTTGTATAATTGTAACTTGTGTTGATCATGGGCCATGATCAACACAACATACAATTATACAAGATAGGAACCACAAACCACCATGATCAACACAACATACAATTATACTAGGAACCACAAACCAATAGTTGTGTTATACATTTTACTGTATTAACAGTATAGTTGTCTCATGTACAGAGGGTTAAAGTGAAAAACCACAGCTCATATAAATTCGCGGTGGAACGGCATGTATCAAAACTACATTTTAAGACTGTTTGACTTTATCTAAGCAGTTTGACGTCTACGAAAATTGATCGCTTTTAAGAAAGATGTGTAACAGCCCTTTTTGACGCAAAATATTTCTACACTTAGATCGTACAGATATGTTCAGATCGTGGGTTTAGAATTTCCATGACGGGGATATCACTTGTACCTAATGACATTGGAAAACAAAGGAAAATGGATGAATTTGGGGAACCAGGACCATCCAAAAAGAGACCTACAACCTGTAGTAAAAGCCGTCCACTTGCCACAGGCAACATAATCAAGAAATGAAGCCAACAGGGTATGGGTTCACCAAGATAAGGCTTACATACCTCTCATTCAACCGTCCCATACCTTAAGCAGTTGGAGAATGGAACAATTATTCATACTATTCCACACGAAGACAAATCAGTCACGTCGCCGAAAGCAGCGATCATAGATTTACGTGTGATCGAACTGTTGACGCGAGCGCTGGGAAATTGTCGACTTCGTATACTAAATGGATTCTGGAAAACTAACAGGGAGGAATGATGTGCTTTGGACATGGCAGCCTAGTGACAGAGCATTTTACAATGGAAACTATACTGCAGACACTACTGTCAAGATGCACGATCCTCAGACAGAGCATGACCGGACGTGGCGACATGGACTGTAACGACGAGGTGAGGCTCCATAATAGTTCTAATCCAACATACTCAACTTCTGTATATTTCCTGAGTTTAGAGTGTAGTTTATTGAAGTGTTTTTTTTTTACATAATAACGAAAACTATGCCATGTTTTCTATTCTAAACCAACATTACTTGGCTAATGTATACTCTAAAAAAAAATAACAATAATATCATGATGTTCATTGTGTTAACACTTGTTGAGTCATACGTTCTTTACTGCATTAATAACAGTTGATTCAAAAATGAATAATAGTATCTGACTCATTTAGCCTGAGGTAAAAACATAATTGAATCAATTATTATTTTTGTTTGTTTGTTTGAACTTATACGAAGTACGTTAAAATATGATTCTCTAACGCAGTATTTATAAAACTTCCAGACTTATTACATATGATACAGGCTTTTACAGTCAAGACAGTTGTAGAGCCAATTTGTTTGGAAATAGCTAATGTGGCAGGTAAAAGTTTACAGCCATACAGATTATAAATGGACAACTAATTATTTTAATATATAATACCCGAACTGCCAGTTTAATGTTCGTGAGCCCTCATGTACACATATTTGCTGAGATAACCATCAAACAGGGAAGCTTTTAAAGTTTCATAATGTTTGTGTGTTTATACCCTCCCACATATTATACGTATGTATATGACGTATGTATATGTAGTTATTTATACGTGCGTAACATTGGCTTTCATAAAGTGATCCCCCAAGGGATTCCTGGTTACTGCAAATCTTATTGTTTGCATGTCGTGAAAATGGGATTATTATTTACTGTTAATACATTATTCAAGTAAACACCTCTTGTGTATTGAGACGTAATGGCAGGATTACATTTCCAGATAATGACTGCCTCCGTCTAGAGGCTTATCTTCTGAATTACAAGTTGTTAGATTATTTCATTAAATAAGACCCGAGATTCAAGCACCTGAAAGATGCTATTTTGTGTCTTCATTATAATTGGTTTCATCCATCAGTCACCAAAAATCGTAATTATTAAAGATAATAAAATTATATACGATTGTTGTACGATTCTTTTTCTTGCTGTTCTTCAGCCACTTGAGTTTTTGAATAATGTCTAGAGATTTATCAAGTGAATTTTCCAGAGGGCGTTTAAAACTACTAGAATTCTCTTTTCAAGAAGGAGAGTAAATAATAACTGATAAAAAACAACAACTCTATTTATGTAAATAAACAATGATTCATTTTTTCGACTTAATACGTTGATTCACTTGAAATAAACTATATAAAGACCCCATAAAGACATTAACAATGAAACTCCTATCAAATCATTCTTATCTATCTGAGAAATTCAAATAATACAACAAGATTAACTGGAACCACAAACCACCATGATCAACACAAGTTACAATTATACAAGAATAGTTATGAGAGTAAAATCTATAAGACAACTACATCGTTAAGACACTAAAATGTAAGAGATAACTATATTGTTAAGACACTAAATTACACGAGATAGTGATATTGATACAGCAAAATGTAGAAACTAACTATTTTGTAAAGACAGTAAAATGTGTAAGACAACTGTATAGTTAAATTAGTAAAATGTACGAGCCAACTGAACGAAGTGTTTGTCAGGGTATTATTCTTAAAGATATTACAGTGAACTAAGTATTTGTCAGGGTATTATCGT
>NW_013670550.1:9191-12778 GCF_000517525.1 Limulus polyphemus | reverse complement strand
ACAAACCTCCATAATCAACCCAACATACAATTATACAAGATAGAACCACAAACCTCCATAATCAACCCAACATACAATTATACAAGATGGAACCACAAACCTCCATAATTAACACAACATACAATTATACAAGAAAGGAACCACAAACCACCATGATCAACACAAGTTACAATTATACAAGATAGAACCACAAACCACCATGATCAACACAACATACAATTATTCAAGATAGGAACCACAAACCTCCATAATTAACACAACATACAATTATACATAATAGAACCACAAACCACCATGATCAGCACAAGTTACAATTATACAAGATAGAACAACATACAATGGTACAAGTTAGAACCACAAATAGACTATCCAATATTAATAATTGTTGCCTGAGGTGTGATCATCTGATGACGTCATAAGTGGGTAGAGTCGCGGATTCAGTGTCCCTCGGTCTTTTCTTTGTTTAATTTTTGTGGAGGATTAAAAACTAATTTCAAAGGGCGATGTACCGCCCCTAGAGCTTATTTAGTAAAACGGTTAATCACCTTACTGAAATAGTCGTTGATGAAAACCAGCTTACAAGAACAATGTACTAGCTCCACCTAACCACAGTGGTCACAGTAAGAAAATATATATAGTACTTGCATTATGTAGGGATCCTAAACTAAGTTCTTGTCGTAAGTTAAGTTGTTGCTAATCTGACCAAACAATCGACCCCATAACTCTCTTTCTTATGAGCCCCCCCCCCCCCCGATTATCACTCATACGGTTCAAATCTATATTGGATCGTACGTATAAAAATATTTGCGATAAATGACATTCGTAATTTGAACGCAATATGCTTGTAACAACTGGGATTTCGTTTAAAACAATACGACACTTTTACAGTATTTGTCTTTACACCAATAGTGCCCCGATGTTTTAGTAACAAACAATACGACACTTTTACAGTATTTGTCTTTACACCAATAGTGCCCCGATGTTTTAGTGACAAACAATACGACACTTTTACAATATATTTCTTACAACAGTAGTGCCACGATGTTTTAGTAACAAACAACACGACACTTGAACAATATTTTTCTTACAACAGTAGTCCCCCGATGTTTTAGTAACAAACAACACGACACTTTTACAATATATTTCTTCCAACAGTAGTATCCCGATGTTTTAGTAACAAACAAAACGACACTTGAACAATATATTTCTTACAACAGTAGTCCCCCGATGTTTTAGTAACAGACAACACGACACTTTTACAGTATTTTTTTTTTTACAACAATAGTGTTCTGGATGTTTTCATGTCGGGAAAATTTACAGTTATTTTAAAACATTATAAAGAATGGAACGTGGAAAAAAAAAGTAATTTCCTTTATGAAAACCAATCGGTGAGAAACGATATGGATTTGAAATCCTCCGAGGTTTTTAGGAAAACCTGTGAATAGGTGGTAATTAAATAGGTGTGTGTCGTGTATAGAGATGTATTACGTTAACATGTCATTATATAAGTAGAAAAACACTTACGCCTCTATATGATTTCACGGTATAAAAACCACGTGGATCGCTCTTCTTTTTTTTTTCAGAATATTTTGTTTGTTATTCCTTACAGAGAGATCATCGAGTTTCCTTTTCGCTCGCCCACTGCACGGCTGGCAGTAAATAGCTGCTTTTATTGCTATGCAGGTGTAGAGTGATGGCATTCAGAGATACGATTTACTCTACTTGGTCTTCACGCCGTCACCAGCGTCACATTAATTCGGTCCCAGCCTCGCAACTATACCAGCTGACCAACTGTGTTTTTTATATGTTATATACTTTTCACACGGCACGAGCTTGTTGGAGCCCCAAAATAGCGCGTGAAGTTTGACACGTTCTGTGTTTTCAGTGTAACTAACATATACAGTATATAGTGGGGGGAAGCCGACGACTTCCATCACGATAGTACGAACAAATACACAAAATGGAAGTGCAAACAGACGACTACATGACCACAGCTGTGTTTCCGCAAGGCATACAACTACAAGCGATATACCATACATCATATGCTATCTTCGTGCCCGATTATGTGAAACGACAGTTACGACCACTGGGGTCCATTGGCCTGGAATCGATCTCACGCCATCGATGCTCCTCTGACCGCTGTACCATCGATCTAAGCCTTGTAGCCGCTATTTATGACGAGGAATACACTTTGAGACAATAAAGTTTGAAAACGGATTGAATGGTTATCGTAGAAAAGTTTAGTATAAGTTTAACATAGTAACAAATGTACAACGTTTAGACAAGATTATGTCATCATCAGGTAGAAGTAGTGGTACAAAGCGGTCACATGACCGAAGATTGCTGAAAAGCTTAGTGAAGGTACCTTGGTATCCCGGGTTGTTGGTTAATAGTAGGGCTGTTTTGTTCAATTAAGATGGCTCCCTTTATTTTAAGTTTTTTGATGTTTTTGGTTCTTTATAACATAACACGTACTAACTGTCCAGAATTGTACATCTGAGAAACCAGAAGAAAATTTGAAACCAGATTCACCGACCATAATAAAAAAAAAACCCTCTCATATTTACCACCATTGCAACTCAAAAAAAAAAAACCACAGTATAACAATACAAAACACTGTAATTTTAAACAAAGGAAGCAATCTTAATAGAACCAAACCGAACCTACTCTAAACCAACAACCAGGAGTACGAAGATACCTTTTACTAAGCTTTCAAGCAATCTCCGGTCATGTGACCTCTTTGTACCACACTGTAAATATATATATATTCCTGAGTCTATGTAAACTACTTGTACCTGATAACGACAAAACCTTGTCGAAACGTTGAACATTTGTTACTAGGTTACACTTGTACTGTCCTACGGTTTAATTCATTACTCATTCAAGCCGTCTTCAAACTTTAAATACGTCATTCTTCGATCTGCTACACATAATCCTTTCATCACAGACTTGGAGCTGTAACAGAGCTTCCAACAATCATCCATCCCGAGAACAGATCTTGGGATTAAGATATAAAACTGTTAGTTTTTGTTCACATTTATACATTTATTTTCTTTATATCACACAGAGCGTAACTGTTCAACCTACAACTCCGTCGTCATCGGAAGTTACACATTCAGTGTGTTTCTTCGAAGTTATTTTCATATAACCTTTGACTCAATACAAGGTCACTGCAAAACAAGGTCACTTGCTTTTAGTCTTAGGTTAGTAACCATAACCCACACTAGGTGAACCTAAAATAAGCTTTAACTGCCCACACTTTGAAATTAATAAATACTTGGGTCAACTACTATAATATTTTATATATTTGATTCAGAAATGTTTGGTCAAGAGTTCGTTGGAATACAGGCGATGCGTTAAATTAGAATATTTGGTAAGTGGTACTGTCAGAATACAGGCGATGCGTTAAATAAAATATTTGGTAAATGGTACTGTCAGAATACAGGCGATGCGTTAAATAAAATATTTGGTAAATGGTACTGTCAGAATACAGGCGATGCGTTAAATAAAATATTTGGTAAATGGTACTGTCAGAATACAGGCGATGCGTTAAATAAAATATTTGGTAAATGGTACTGTCAGAATAC
>NW_013670550.1:5821-8419 GCF_000517525.1 Limulus polyphemus | reverse complement strand
AAACTAACTGGTTCTCGACATGCTTGAACAAAAAAAAAAAAAAAAAATATTTACCGCTTTCTCACTTCTGTAACAAGTCAGTGAAACAACAAGTCTGAACTTGTCCAATGAAACTAACTGGTTCTCGACATGCTTGAACAAAAAAAAAAAAAAAGATCCCATCAGGACGTTAACGAAATGCTGATCGGTTTATGATAGCGGGTGCTTTGGAAAACGCTACAAAATAGGCCTAAGAGTTAAACATCTGGCTGTTACCTATACACTAACTTAAGAACTGTCTTCTCTGTTAACCCTCGTTTATGGAGAATTACCAAATAACGAGAGCAAAAAAAATATTTACCGCTTTCTCACTTCTGTAACAAGTCAGTGAAACAACAAGTCTGAACTTGTCCAATGAAACTAACTGGTTCTCGACATGCTTGAACAAAAAAAAAATTAGAATATTTGGTATGTGGTACTTGCAGCCTCAATGTTCAGGTTAGAGACCCCTAATTTTTAGACATAGTCATCCCTAATTTAGAACTACCAACCAGAAGAAGTGCAAACAGTCAGACTACTATTAACTCAATAGCGTGACTGACTGTCACAGTTATAACACCTCCACACCTGAAAGTGCCAAGCGTTTTCATAGGTATATCTTGGCTCGAGTCTTGGACTTTCTGATCAGTAGCTCGCCACGTTAAGCATAAGGCTACGTACAGTTCTTTTATTCAAATGATACATTATACTTTATGACAAGACAGAAAAACACTGCAGAGAAAAGCATTCAACAGGGGCTCTTGTTTTTAATAATAAGAGAGTTTGTTTGTGGTTATGCACAAAGCTACACAGCATGTTATCTGTGTTGTACCCACTACGGGTATCGAAACCCGGTTATTAGCGTTATAAGCTTTCAGACTTACCTCTGAGCCACTAGCGGAGGCTAATAGAAAAAATATATTTCCTTTTACAAAGACGAGCATTGGATAATTTTTCAAATATGGGTCATTCAAAAACTGAAGAACTGTACAAAAAAAAAAGGTACTGACTGAGAAACACGTGAAAAAAATATTTGTAGTTGAAGTGTCTGAAACTTTCCCTAAATATTCAAATTTGAATTCATACTTGCAGTATTAAGTTATACTATTTAGGCTTAATCACCTATTTGTAACAAGTTTCTGCATAAGATAGAGAGATTAATTTTAGGCCAAACTGTTTGATACGATTTCCAAAGACACTACTGTAAGTGAAACGTCATTGTCCAGACCACTATAAGTAAATCAAGACACACAAATCCACTAGAGTTGTATCGAGGCCTTGATACGTATGTGATCTACGGGACTACTGTAATTCTAGTTCTTGTTATAATTGTGTTAATTACTGTGGCTGGAAGCTTATGAGTTTTGGCTAATGACACTTGGTCGACTTTAAATCGTTGTCTCGTTTATTATTTGTACATTGTACCAGGAGATATGCTTAACTTCATCACAATGAAATTTTGGGTCAGAAGGTTCTTCTTCGTAAGCACAACCTCCATTTGGTGGATGTGAGTGTTACTCCTGTTTGGGTATGTTTGTTTTGAATTTCACGCAAAGCTACACGAGGGCTATCTGCGCTAGCTAATTTAGCAGTGGAAGACTAGAGGGAAGGCAGCTAGTCATCACCACCCACCGCCAACTCTTGGACTACTCTTTTACCAACGAATAGTGGGATTGACCGTCACATTATAACGCCCCCACGGCTGAAATGGCGAGCATGTTTGGTGGGATGGGGATTCGAACCCGCGACCCTCAGATTGCGAGTCGAGCGTCCTAACCACCTGGCCATGCCGGGCCTGTTGGGGTATGTACTCGAGGCCAAGTTTTTTTCCGCCTTGATGAAGAACATTTTAGATCCTCTTCAAAAATACTGTGTCCATTAGTTCTTCGTTTTGCAACACGAATATGTTGTTATGAGAGGTTTGTAACATAAGTCATGCGTGACGGTGAAAATATATTAATATCTCATTACTAAGGATACAAAATCGCTGATCCTATTGAAGATGGTTGATAGGAAACGTTCGATTCAAACTGAAGATATCAACTGCTGTAATCTATACAGCACGTGAGATTACTGTCGCGAGAGTATTTCTGCGACACAGCCACGCGTCAAAAATAATGAAAAAACATATACAAAATGAACAACACGCGGACTAGAATTAATTTTGTCGAAGTCAAGAACAAGTGATAGAAAAAGTTTTGTACATTCTTCAGTCGAAATATTTAACGCATCGCCTGTATTCCAACAGTACCACTTACCAAATATTTTATTTAACGCATCGCCTGTATTCTGACAGTACCATTTACCAAATATTTTATTTAACGCATCGCCTGTATTATAACAGTACCACTTACCTAATATTTTATTTAACGCATCGCCTGTATTCCAACAGTACCACTTACCTAATATTTTATTTAACGCATCGCCTGTATTCTGACAGTACCACTTACCAAATATTTTATTTAACGCATCGCCTGTATTCCAACAGTACCACTTAACAAATATTCTAATTTAAAGCATCGCCTGTATTCTGACAGTACCACTTACCAAATATTCTAATTTAACGCATCGCCTGTATTC
>NW_013670550.1:4188-5411 GCF_000517525.1 Limulus polyphemus | reverse complement strand
TGGTAGAGGGGTGTGCTTGCTTTACTTGTACATTCAGTTGTGCATTGTCCAAGGCGTCTACGAACTGATCCCTCAGCAACAGCTTGAGGACATCGGGTGGTGAAGTTGGGTAGACCTTATGTGCCATACTTTCCAAATCCTGTTCCAGCTCTTGCAGGCTCTCTCCTTTAGCACGGACTCTCATCCTAAACCTCGCCCTGTAGACTTTGGACTGATTTTGTGTTCCTAATTTCTAAAGCAGCTACCAGTGCTTTATAGTTGTGCCTGTCCTTTGCTGACAACTGTCCAAGTATTTCTAGTGGTTGTCCCTTCAAGCTCGTTGCCAGCTACACTGCTTTCAGCTCTTCTGTACATCCATTCATTTCTGCCAGAAGCTCAAATTGTGCTCTATACGCTTCCCATGGTGCCTTCCCATCGATTTCCTGCGGCTTCCTTCATACTAGATCACCCCATATTGCTGACACTCATGTCTGGAATATGACTTCTGGCAGGACTGAAGATGTCTGCATTAGGGTTTAGCTGTGGGTTCTGGACAGTAAATTGTCCTTTGAGGTATTTAATTCACTTTGAAATTTACTAAGCTTTTCCATTTGTACTTCTTGTTTCCTGTCTTGTTCCAGTTGTCACTGCTGTCGTCTCTCTTTTTTTCATTTCCTTTCTCCTCCAACCATTGCTGTAGTCTCTCTTCTTGTTTATTTTCACGGCTGAAATGGCAAGCATGTTTAGTGGGAGGGGAAATCGAACCCACGACCCTCAGATTGCGAGTCGAGCGCCCTAATCACCTGGCCATGCTGGACCCCCAGGGAGAGAGCCCATGCTGAAAAAGTTAAAACCAAAAGTCGCCCTTTCCAGCAGCAAAATATGATGCATCCCACTTTGCAAGGTGCAATTTTCAATGTATTTGATAATACATACATAAGAATATTTATAAATAATACTCAGCTGTTATGTTAACTTTCACTGTGGAAAGTTGTGGGCATGTGCAATTCTCACTACTTTTTTTACTGTGTGAGGCTTGGAAAAAAAAAAGACTTAATCTGAAAGACAGTGTATTCCTACCACTATAAAGGTCCTACACTGTATGTCTGCTGCTACCTTTTTCTTTGTCCTTTATACCACAATTTTATATGTCTTTTGTATGTGAAACTTTTTTCATTTTTGTTGTCTGGAAAGTGTTTTTATAATACACAGAAACATATATATATATATATATATATATATAT
>NW_013670550.1:0-3905 GCF_000517525.1 Limulus polyphemus | reverse complement strand
TTCTCAGCTCCGTGATACATTTGGCCAGAGTGACCCTCACTGGACACCCGTACGAGTACCTGTTAAAAAAACCATTAATGCTTGCAAAAAGAATGCCAGATATACAAAGAACAACTGATTGTAAATGCAAACGACTAGTGTACAGTCCAAAACGTTTTTCATTTTTCATCAGCCACAGTTGGTGATGACAGCAGAATATGCGAGCGTGCAATAGATGGATCCGAATGAGTTGAATAAGAAAACAGAAAGCAGTCAATATTCAAGAAACAAAAAAGTAAACGACTGATATATATATAAACTCTCGCACTATTTAGCCTTGAACAAGAGTATTTTTCAAGGAGTTGTAGAACAGTTAAAATTGTATGCATTTTTAAGGTGGATTTAAATAATGATTAAAATAAGTAACCTTACGCAGTACTTGAAATGCAATTCGCTTTAATTTGCATACCGATTGAAAACATTCGTTCTTTTTCCCCTCCTAATAATTTGTTACATGATACTTATCCTAATCTCAAAAAGGCTCCATCGGTATACCGTGGTAAAACGAGTCTTAAAAAATACGTCCCCCCCCCCCGGTGGGTTAACAGCAAATTTGCGGACTTACAACGCTAAAATCCGGAGTTTGATTCCCCGTGGTGGACAGAGCGCAGATGGTTATTTGTGTGGCTTTGCGCTAAAAATCAAAACAAAATAATAGTTAAGTAATACTTAATTTATAGTTATGCTATCATTCCAACCCCCACCCCTTTGATTATGAGGCCATTTATTGGATGATTTTTTATTTAGCTAGTATATTAAGCTCAAAGATTTCGAGTGAAATCAGCTGTTACCTCATGCTACTGGTTTCAACAGGGAGATACGAACATTATGATCCAGATAGAGACTCTTTCAGCAAGAGAGGAACAATGAAATTGAAGGAGTGGGGGGTTGTGTGATTCCATGCCATCTTGAGGAATGTCTGAAAGAGACTTAACAATGCGTCAGTCGTCTTTCTCCACCCTAGGATAGTATTTGTAAGACGAAAGTTTTATATCCACTTCATGCACTGACGCCCTTATTGTGCCTTTTGAGGTGTGGACTCTCTGGCTTCAATGACACGTCTTTCTACATTGACAAAGCGATGTAAAGAAGAAGCCACTTGCCCACGTGCTGTTCCCAAGAAGCGCGCGGCCAGCCACGTGCCTTGCTTTGTCAGCAAGTCATGTCAGTACTGTAGTCACATTCCCTTATTTACTTTCAAACAATGGTCCGGTCACCACATAAGATCATTATTTGGAGGAAAAAACTGTCCACGACTCGCTCTTTTCCAACGAACCGAATTACGTATATTACAAGGGGAAAAGCATCTCATCAACAGTTAATATAATGTGTCTTATTTTTTTTCATTCAAAGTCTTCTTCTGTCGAGCGTGTATATCAGAGTCCGAAGAAACTTTCTGAATGACGTAGTCCGCCATCGACCTGATTATTGGGTGGTACGAATCCTACCAATAGACATTATCGCAAGGTCTAATACAGCCCTTACCAACACGCTCGTCTCTTGCTGTCATTGAAAATCAATGAATACGGCATTGATTAAGTAATCTGCAGTTATATCTGTCATGAAAAGAAGAAGGAAAAGAAAAAAGATGTAACTGGAAAAACTCAATAGAAGGAGACAAGAAAGTCATATAGCTTGCTTCTGATAACGGTGTCGTTGACGACCCATTACAAAAGAATTTTTACCGCTTCTCCTAAAAACTGATAAAAACTCTTCTTTGAAATTCATTCTGGCATAGCTAGAAAGTATCAAATAAAAGATATGCACATCAAGCTATGAATGTCGCCTTTACATAATGTTTTATTAGACACCTCTTCTAACAGTTGGTTCTGATAACAACGCGGTAAAACAAAGAAAACGGTTGATACAAGCGTAATGAGACGACCCACTTAAACCCTGAGCTGTGGCAAATTTGTCTCAAGTTGAAGATAAAGCTTTAAAAATACATTAATATTTGAAATTATAAAATAGCGCTTATAATTATGTGCCCCTCACGTGCTCGAGAGCGTGTTTTTGCGAGTTCTCTATGTAAGCTTAAATGTTTTGATAATTTATGCCTTTCAAGAGGAGAAACTTTAACGTTCGCCAAATAAAACCGATCACTCGTAAAATTGAATTATATTAATCAATTCACGAGCGAAAAAAGAAAGGCGTTCATTCCGAAAGAGGTCGGTTTATTAGGCTTCTGTTTTATGATTTGTCCATAAAATTTGATACTACGTGTTCAATTGCACTTTGTTGAGGTTAAGTGTGGGGATAAGAAAATCTTAGAATAATTAATAAGGAAAGGATACTTAGTATCTGATATTTATAAAGAAAGAACACTTAATATCTGGTATTTATAAAGAAAAGATATTTAGTATCTGATATTTATAAAGAAAGGACACTTAGTATCTGATATTTATAAAGAAAAGACACTTAGTACCTGATATTTATCTAATATTTATAAAGAAAGGACAGTTAGTATCTGATATTTATAAAGAAAGGACACTTAATATCTGATATTTATAATGAAAGGACACTTAGTACCTGATATTTATCTAATATTTATAAAGAAAGGACAGTTAGTATCTGATATTTATAAAGAAAGGATAGTTAGTATCTGATATTTATAAAGAAAGGATAGTTAGTATCTGATATTTATAAAGAAAGGATATATAGTATCTAATATTTATAAAGAAAGGATAGTTAGTATCTAATATTTATAAAGAAAGGATAGTTAGTATCTAATATTTATAAAGAAAGGATAGTTAGTATCTGATATTTATAAAGAAAGGATAGTTAGTATCTGACATTTATAAAAAAAGGATAGTTAGTATCTGACATTTATAAAGAAAGGATAGTTAGTATCTGATATTTATAAAGAAAGGATATATATAGTATCTAATATTTATAAAGAAAGGATAGTTAGTATCTGATATTTATAAAGAAAGGATATATAGTATCTAATATTTATAAAGAAAGGATAGTTAGTATCTGATATTTATAAAAAAAGGATAGTTAGTATCTGATATTTATAAAGAAAGAATATATAGTATCTAATATTTATAAAGAAAGGATAGTTAGTATCTAATATTTATAAAGAAAGGATAGTTAGTATCTGATATTTATAAAGAAAGGATAGTTAGTATCTAATATTTATAAAGAAAGGATAGTTAGTATCTGATATTTATAAAGAAAGGATACTTAGTATCTAATATTTATAAAGAAAGGATATTTAGTATCTCATATTTATATTCCACAGAGGGGAATCGAATCGAACCCCTGAATGTAGCATTGCAAATACGATGACTTACCACTGTTCCACCAGGGGGAGACGATTAAAAAAAGAAAGAGAGAATAAGATAAAAATATAACTTAGGTATAACTAATTGCTTTCTTAGCTCTCCTGTATATACATTTCTGATTGTTTTCCTTCTCCTTACATGACACTTTCTTTCCCTCTCTCTATTCTCTTCCGAAATAGAGATCTGGTCTGTCAGGTTTGGTGGTCATCTATCACAAGTCACGTGCTGTCCACCACAAATGGATTAACAATTAATCTCGGCCTTTCGTAAGAACATCACATGAACAGAAGAAGCTTGCTTGTTAATGTAAACGGAAGCGTCCACACGCGTGTGTAGAAAAAAATAATTACACACACGTGGTCAAACAAGAAGACATTTTTCAAGTTCATTCTGTTTTGCTTCGAATCAAACAACTCGAGTAAGTTCACATCTATTATTACTCGCACAGTCAAAATAATTCCATCTTAAATAAGGATGAAGAGTTAGAAAAATCAGAAAGTAAGTAGGTGGCGTGATTTTTTTATTTTTATTTTTTAAATGTGTAAACTAGTCATGGCTCTTTTGCATTTACATGTTGCA
>NW_013670549.1:82311-86150 GCF_000517525.1 Limulus polyphemus | reverse complement strand
AAGCTTTTTATTAACAAAACAAATTCAACCTATAGCAAACAGTAAACTTTTACAAAACTTTTTATTAACAAAACAAATTCAACCTATAGCAAACAGTAAACTTTTACAAAACGTTTTATTAACAAAAACAAATTCAACCTATAACAAACAGTAAAGTTTTACAATTTTTTTTATTAACAAAAATAAAGATTTTTAAAGAAAGTTTGTATTTTTCCCGGGAATTTTCTAGAATCTAACACATAATGTCTGGCCATTAATATGGCGATAAGTGGTAAATAATTTCGAATAACAAAACTAACATACTATTGGTCAAAAGTTCAAGTGCTCTATAATCAGTTGTTATGACCGACATACATAATGAGATATGATGCGTAAGTATGTAAATTTGTGGTAATATCTTTTCTTGATTCGAGTAAAAAATATTTAGGTTTAGATTCATGATGAGAACGATGAAACAATGTATCTTCTTGAGTGCGTCCAAGGGGGACTTGCAGCCTACGGAAAGACTCAATTTTAGCGGCAGATTTTGTCTTCCGGAGTCCCCTTTATCTTATACTCAAAGGAGGCATAATTGAACTTAGAAGTTTTATTTTATGCTTAATGATTTTCTAACAGATTTATTCTTATGAGAAATACAGCTATATCTGGTTTTTCTACTTACATGCAAGCTCATTTTGTGTGAATAACCAAAGTTTCAAATTTGTCGCACGTATCGCAAAACCAACTGTACTTAATTTATGCCCCCCCCCCAGTGGCACAGCGGTATGTCTGCGGACTTACAACGCTAGAAACCGGGTTTCGATACCCGTCGTGGGCAGAGCACAGATAGCCCTTTGTGTAGCTTTGTGCATAAATTCAAAACAAACAAACAAACAAACAAAACTTAATTTATGGATTAGGAAAAAAATCCAATAACATGAGCCTTTTCGGAAAGTGGACATTCCATCGTGAGGGAGTAATTGGCAAAATGATTCGATTTTTTTTTTTGTCCAACACATTATATTTTGTTCAAGTTTTTTTTTCTGTAGAAATACAAAATATGATAGTGTTTCTATCACAACGTACAAATATTTGAAATAATTGATAGGTTTTAGTTTAGTTGGTGTCTTCTTAATCCACACATGTTTTCAAGAGTTTACTGCTTTCAGTAGGTAAGCTATACTGAATTTATTTCTATATATATGTATATATCCTATTACTTTCACTAACCCTATTGGTTAGAATGTTTAATACATATGTTTGTCTTTCATATTTTTATTACTATATATTTTTATTATAATGATTATTTTGCATTTTAACTTAAGCTCGACTAATCTCGTGTGATATTATTGGGATTACGGCCGTAAATGTCGCTAATAACAAAGTCACCCATCTGATAATACTGTGGATTCTAATAATTTTGGTTAAGAACGTAAGAACAGTATATTAAATTAGCTATGTTCATTTCTCGTTTGATTTTCAGTTTTTTTGACCATTTTAGGCAGCTTTAACCAAAAGTGAAAACAAGTTAGCTATTGAGTCCCATCACTTCTCCGATCCTTTTTTCAATAATTAACTTTAAAGCACCTTTTTTTTTTTCCCACATAAATATGAGATCCGTACACTTTAACCATAATGGTTTTATTTGACCAGTTGCAAGACTTACAAGTCACATAATTATATACACAAGGAAAGGGCTAATTAAACCAGAATAAATAGGGATAACAGAGAGAGAGAGAGAGAGCTCTGGAGGGAGGAAAAAAACAGAACGTTGTGTGTGACTATATACATTTGCTCATGCATGAAAATTAAGTTTTAAAGTTCTCTGTTAATGGTGCATTTTAAAGTAAATAAAATGATTCTTATAAAAAAATCAAATAATTATTTATTGTGTTTTGATCACTAGAATGAAAGGTTAAGTGGTTATTGTGACCACTCGCAAACACAAAGTTTGAAACTGTTTTTCTGTTTAACTTACGAGCAATATGAAGTTTTGAAACAGCTATCTGTGAGATACGATCACGTACAACGTTTAAGGTACAAGTACATTCAAATTGCAAGTTAATACCGTCAGGTACTTGTTTGCAATTAAGCACAAAGCTACACAATGGGCTATCAGTGCTCTGCCCACCATGGGTATCGAAACCCGGATTCTAGCGTTGTAAGTCCGCAGACATATCGCTGTGCCACTGGGGGACTTTATTGTTTGTTGTAATTAAGCACAAAGCTACACAATGGGCTATCAGTGTTCTGCCCACCACTGGTATCGAAACCCGGATTCTAGCGTTGTAAGTCCGCAGACATACCGCTGTGCCACTGGGGGGGGGGGGCACTGTCAGGTGTACAATATGAAAATTGTTTATCAAAAGCTCTCAGCTAAGTTATATTTTTAATAATTTCAAGCTAAGTCAATGCGTTAAATTCGTTTTCAAACCTTCCCTATAGCATCAGAATTGGTGTAGTTGAATTGTGACTAATGGTCAAATTAGGTCAATAATTAATGCAACTGTTTCCTTATTTAATCATAGATTCAGAGAAAATAGACATACTTGGTTAGACAATTAGATCATTAGATTTATATATATATATCGAAATAAATAGATTAACGGGTAAAACATTTTCTGTACATATAAAACGTAAATAAATAAAGCAGACCAGTATTTCGTAACTCGTATATAGTTACGTTGAATACATTTTCAAATAAAATACATAGGCCTAAGATAGTTTGTTTCCAGATTTTTTAATGCCTTACCAAAAGATAGGCAGTAGCTTTTAAATCTATTAGATTTATTAAAATGTATGATTACATCTTCATTCCAAAACTAATCATGTAGCCTCAGTTATCCGGAGTAATAATAAGGGCCTCACTAACATAATCTTATCATCCAAAACTTGACCCATAACTTCCCAGTAGAAGTTGTTGAAGTATACCCGATTAATCGATTTCATGAAGTTATCTTTGTTGTTGTTGTTGTTTGTAATTAAGCACAAAGCTACACAATGGGCTATCAGTGCTCTGCCCACCACGGGTATCGAAACCCGGATTTTAGCGTTGTAAGTCCGCAGACATACCGCTGTGCCACTGGGGGCGAAGTTATCTTACCCAAGTTGCTCTGTGGTAAGTGGAAAATTTTACAAATCCATTGATATTTCGCGCGTACCAGAATGTATTTTCCTAATTACCCCCCCCCCCCCCCAGTGGCACAGCGGCATATCTGCGGACTCACAACGCTAGAATCCGGGTTTCGATACCCATGGTGGGCAGAGCACTGATAGCTCATTGTGTAGCTTTGTGATTAATTACAAACAAACAATCCTAATTACGTTATATAACTTACAATTAAGCACCCAAAAGCCAATAGGCCTAAAGATTAGGATAAAACTTCCTTCACAAAGTTTAAACCTAAAAATTAATTTCAAGTACCATCATTAGTTAGGACTAACGGTAATAAGTTTGGGACAAAGAAAGAGAAAACATGTTTTATCCAAACAAATAATAATAAAACTGAATACCCTCACGAAAAATCTAATAAAAACATACGGATTATGGTCACTGATCTCTATTTAGATGTTTTAAAACTCGCCAAGATCTTTGAAATGTCTAGATCAAGCTAAGTATGTTCACAAACTAAAACGTAAGACTATCTAAAAATACTGGAATTTAAGCAACAGTCATGAACGTTAAAAATATTATATACAGAAGTAAAGAAAAAAAGTTTCAAAAAAAAGGAAGTAAATGCAGGGATGGCTAATATCAATCCTTCAAAAACAATGCAAACGGCAATCGGGTGAGGGAATTACGCCCAATTTGGCCAAAACCTTTTTTTTTTTTTTTTTTTTTTTTTTTTTTTTTTTTTTTT
>NW_013670549.1:76116-81284 GCF_000517525.1 Limulus polyphemus | reverse complement strand
CGTCTCCAGCCATTATTAGTCTCAAAGTGGGTTCCTCGTCATCGAATTTCTCTTCTGTTACGATCGTCAAACGGTCACGTACTTGTTCTTTGCCTCGTTCTCAAAACTCTGCAGTGTATTACACTTATTCAAGATGTCTGGAAAGAGGCCATCAAGTTCAAATAGTACACACAGAAGAGCAGGGAAAGGAATTGCTTTGGATGTGAAACTTGATGTTTTGAAGATGTGTGATGCCAGAGAGAAACTTAGCTCTATTGCTAAAATTTAGGTCTTGCTACATCTACAGTGGGAACAATACGTGATAATAAAGAAAAAAATCAAGGCAAGTGCTAAAGTAGCTACACCTCTAAGTGCTCATAGAAGTGAAGTGATGCTTAATATGGAAAGACTCCCGAGTGTGTGGATTGAGGAAAAGATCCAACGTACTGTGCCATTAAACACGATGGTTATACAAACTAAGGCAAAAATCTTGTATGATGATTTGGTGACTGAACAAAGTGGTAGTAGTTCTGAACAAAACCCTTCCTGACAAGTAAAGGATGATTTGATAGGTCCAGGAAGTGCTTTAACTTGCACAACATAGATCTAAGTGGTGAGAGTGCCAATGCTGATTTAGAAGCTGCACGAAGATACCCTAGTGAACTCAAGAAAGTTATTGATGAAGTACATACAGTACAGAACAAGTCTTTAATGTGGATGAAATGAACTCAGGAAAATTACTGATGAAGTACATGCAGTACAGAACAAGTCTTTAGTGTGGATGAAACGGGGCTCTTCTGGAAACGCATGCCAGATAGAACATTCATTTTTAGGGAAGAGAAATTTGCATCAGAGTTCCAGGCTTTGAAAGATCATCTGACTCCACTTGTGGGTGTCAATGCTGCTGGAGATTTTAAATTAAAGCCCTTACTAGCGTACAGTTTCTAAACTCCAAGAGTTTTAAAGGGATATGCGAAGCCTAATTTACCAGTGAGTTGGTGCTCAACTAAAAAAAATTGTATGACTATAAGGATTTTTCATGACTGGTTAATCAGTTTCTTCTGTCCTGTTGATGAAAAGTACTGTAACAAACGTAATATTGCCAACAAAGCATTGGCCATCTTAGACAATGCATCAAGCCATCCAGTGAACTTGAATGATCACTCTGATAAGGCTTAAATATATCCACAAGAACACAACTGTATTGCTCCAGCAATTGACTTAAGGTGTTATATCCAATTTAAAAAGATAACATTTACGGACAACTCTAAAACAACTGATTAAATGGTGTGTGGAAAACACATGACCAGAGTTTACCAACGATTTTACAGGGTTTCCCCAAACAGAAAGTGCTGGAAAGTTCACCAAGACACTCGCAATACAGGTTAGTTTTGAAGATATCGTCAAAGATGATGTGGTTGAGTTATTAAAGTCCCATGGAGAAGATATGTCGAATGAAGATCTGATAATGTTGGAACAAGAGCGAGCTGCAGAAGAGGACATTATCGAAACACCACCCACCCAACTCAAGTTGACTACAAACTACTTATCCCAATCCTTTGCCCTCATAGAAGAAGTGGTGAAAATCCTTAGTGCCAATGATCCCAGCTATGAATGCAGCCTGAAAGTTACAAAAGGACTACTTGATGTCATGCACTACTACAAGGAGAAGATATAGCAGAAACAGCAAACAAATCTCGAATGCATTCTTTGTCAAAAGAGCTGAGCCAACACCACATCAATGGGAGGCAGATGTCAGTCTCCCTCTCCCTCCCTGTGTAAAATTTAATCTTTGGTGTACCTACTACAATTGTTAGTGAGTAAAAACCATTAACCTATGTCAGATACATTTAATATGTGTCTTTAAAATGTTTTCTTACATTTATAATTGTGTTTTTATTACTTTTGTGAATCAAAAATCTACGCATAACATGGGAGTCAATGAGAAAATAAGGTTCGAGTTATAGAATTTCCCGCTACAGAAGCTTTTTCAAGAACACATCCCTTCTGTAACACGGGGATCGAATGCAGTAGGGATGACATTTGCATTATCCCTACGTAATAGTACAAACACACAGTGTAGTAGAATGATAACAGACAAAAACTGGATAAATTGAACTCAGTTGTGATTGAACAGTTATATATGTATTGCTATATGTTAATTCTTGCCTGTGCTATTATGTAGGGATGATGCAAGTGTCATCCTTACTATCTTGTTTCATTGGTTTTGAAGGATATTAGCCATGCCTACACTTCCTTTCTATACTTGTTTGATTGTTTGTTTTTTTGTTTTTTTAATGCAGTGTTTCAACAGACATAGTAAAGTTGTACTTATAACCGAGTTCTAAATACAATGTAATATTTATTGTTTATCTATTATTGGCTGGTAATTCCTGTTTCACCCTGAACTTAAACTTTTTAAAGGAACATTAATTTTTTGTAAGAAAGATAACTTCAAGAGTTAATAATAACATTGTTTACACTAGAATTATGATTTTTTTAAAATTAGTATTAGTACTACTTATAAAAGCAGATATTCCCTTTGAAACTACGTCACCTCAGTGAAATTGGTTGACATCATTGTTTTGGTTTTTGAGTTACCATGTAATAAAAAAAGAAGCAGAAGAAAGAAGAACAAGAAAACCTAACCTTTTTTTTTTGCAATGCTATTTACAGACATTCCTACAACTTGTGATTCAGTCATTACATATATATTGTTATAAAAGGAAACACTGTATAGTAATTTAAAGTTCCGATGATCTATTGAAGATATATTAAAATACCATTTCAATGGACACCCCTAGCCATCCCTAAATAGGCAGTGCTACCACCTGCCTGATGCTTAAGACAACAGTATCGGGTCATAATTTTGTTGCTAAGCGACACAGAGAAACGGAGCGTTACCAAAAGACAAGTGGCTTTTAGATGTATTATATGAGCATATAACCATATTGCAATGGCTTTCTGCATCGAATAATTTTTCGTAACGATGTCTTTCACTTTTCAGATGAAAGAATTGTTTGGGATTAGTTTGGAATATGATTTCCCTTTTTTTCGTTGCTTAACAATCTCGATATATAAATATACTTCCCAAAAAGAGATGTGACATATATCCTTAAAGACTTAAGTCTACTTGTGACGACAATGCGCTGACGAATGGACGGAAATTGGTTTAGATTAAGCATAATGGTGCTAAACAAGTAGCCCACGGTGTTATAACCCGTATCTGTGTTAATATGCCGACAAATTAATATTTACAAATCGTTTTGATAAAATCAGACTTGCCTTCTTTACACTCTTAATCAAATTGACCTCGACTTGCAATTTGTAAATAATTTTCTTGAATAATATTCTTTATTGTTAGATATGCACGACTGTTTCAATTTAAGTTGAACACAAGTGTTACGATTTAGATGGTTTAAATAGAGTGTTAAAGTTAAATTCAAGTATTTTTTAGAAGCGATAGTTTATTGCAGGTTTGTTTATGTAACTGTTTTCGAATCATACGTTGTGTAGTTCAATTGTTGTATTATTGTGTCATGTTACTAGAACCTTCTAAGTTTTCTCGTTGTTATAATTGAATATCATTGCATCACAGTATCTCGTAGTGTGTAGAATGTTCTAGGCCTCGGTCAGGCTATCAATGTAGTTCAAGTTAGTTAGCTAGATACATAGTTAGATTGCATGATTATGTATGTATATTGGCGATTTTTAAAGTAAAATTAGCACAGATTGTGTTATAAAGTAAATAAACCAAGCTGTATGGACTTTGACGAAAAAGAGACAATTATCTACACACTTGTGGTAACGAACAGTTATAGTGTGATTTTAGAGTCAAATTATCACAGATTGTAGTGTAATAACAGAATAGAGAAGAAATAATTCGTCTTGTCAAATTGTGTTCTAAAGTAACTGAACGAGCCTGAGTGGACGGAAAAGAGAACATTATTTAAAGCGCTAGATACAACTTTGATAATCAACAGTGTAACAAACATTGGTATATACGTTTGATTTGTTTTAATATATTGTTTTAAAACAAATAGACTTTGTTCTGTGTGGTTATTGTTGAAAGTTATTGCCAACAAGTCACCTACTGTAAAAAATCCGGCCCATACATATAAAACTGACAGTGACTCTTCTCTTGACCTCTTAACTACTGTAACATCTCATCACCTGAGTATAGAATTTATCATTTGTTTTCTATTACATAAGTGTTAATTAGACACTTTAAAAGTTGTTAATGAAAAACAAAAATACAGAATTATCGTTCTATTTCAAACAGACTACTACTGAACTATTCTGAACCAAAACCTACATTAAGTTTTTGGACTTTATGTCCTGTTTTCAGGATGTACAACTATTGTTTGTTTTGTTAATAGTGCATGAGACAATATTGCCATCCATCTACGTTGTTAGCGATGTAAGAAACCATTAATGTATCATCCTTGTTGTTGTTACTAGCTCGTTAACTGTTATAACTACTTTGTTGTTCTCTCTCTTATTATTGGTTTAAGAAACTGTTAACTGTATTTCTATTGACTATATTATCATTGTTAATGTTGTTAACAGTGTAATTGTAAAGTATATTGTCACCAATGTAAGAAAGTATTAACTGTACTGCAGCTGTCTGTGTTGCTATACAGTATAGGGAGTGATACATCCTGTAACAATGTCAATACAAGACACGATTGTTTTAATTTTAATCATCGGTGCCATCACTAATATAACAAAAGTTTGAATATATTCACGCTATTCCTACTATTTCGAACTTTAAACAGCATTGTATTTGCTTTTTATTTGTTTGTTTATTTGTTATGGATTTCGCGCCAAGCTACACGAGGGCTATCTGCGCTACCCGTCCCTAATTTAGCAGTGTAAGACTAGACGGAAGGCAGCTAGTCATCACCAATCACCGCCAACTCGTGAGCTACTCTTTTACCAACGAATAGTGGGATTGACCATTACATTATAACGCCCCCACGGCTGAAAGGGCGAGTATGTTTGGTGGGACAGGGATTCGAACCCGCGACCCTCAGATTGCGAGTCGAGCGCCCTAACCACCTGGTCATGCCGGGCCGAGTATGTCTGCATGTTTGGTGGGACGGGGATTCGAACCCACGACCCTCAGATTGCGAGTCGAGCGCCCTAACCACCTGGTCTGACCGTGGCAAAGTGAAAGAAACATTACT
>NW_013670549.1:74575-75195 GCF_000517525.1 Limulus polyphemus | reverse complement strand
AAAAAGATGAATTTATAAAGAGATAAATAGACTAATAAAAACAGTAAGAAGATGAATTCATAAAGAGATAAATAGACTAATAAAAACAGTAAGAAGGTGAATTTACAAAGATAAATAGACTAATAAAAGCAGTAAGAAGGTGAATTTACAGAGATAAATAGACTAATAAAAACAGTAAGAAGGTGAATTTATAAACAGACGAATAGATTAATAAAAATCAGTAAAAGGATGAATTTATAAAGAGATAAATAGACTAATAAAAACAGTAAGAAGGTGAATTTACAAAGATAAATAGACTAATAAAAGCAGTAAGAAGGTGAATTTACAGAGATAAATAGACTAATAAAAACAGTAAGAAGGTGAATTTATAAACAGACGAATAGATTAATAAAAATCAGTAAAAGGATGAATTTATAAAGAGATAAATAGACTAATAAAAACAGTAAGAAGGTGAATTTACAAAGATAAATAGACTAATAAAAGCAGTAAGAAGGTGAATTTATAAACAGGCGAATAGATTAATAAAAATCAGTAAAAAGATGAATTTATAAAGAGATAAATAGACTAATAAAAGCAGTAAGAAGGTGAATTTACAGAGATAAATAGACTAATAAAACAGT
>NW_013670549.1:70603-73575 GCF_000517525.1 Limulus polyphemus | reverse complement strand
GGTGAATTTATAAAGAGATAAATAGACTAATAAAAACAGTAAGAAGGTGAATTTACAAAGATAAATAGACTAATAAAAACAGTAAGAAGGTGAACTTACAGAGATAAATAGACTAATAAAAACAGTAAGAAGATGAATTTATAAAGAGATAAATAGACTAATAAAAACAGTAAGAAGGTGAATTTATAGACAGACGAATAGATTAATAAAAATCAGTAAAAGGATGAATTTATAAAGAGATAAATAGACTAATAAAAACAGTAAGAAGGTGAATTTACAAAGATAAATAGACTAATAAAAGCAGTAAAAAGGTGAATTTATAAACAGACGAATAGATTAATAAAAATCAGTAAAAAGATGAATTTATAAAGAGATAAATAGACTAATAAAAACAGTAAGAAGGTGAATTTATAAACAGACGAATAGATTAATAAAAATCAGTAAAAGGATGAATTTTATAAAGAGATAAAAAGACTAATAAGAACAGTAAGAAGGTGAATTTACAAAGATAAATAGACTAATAAAAGCAGTAAGAAGGTGAATTTATAAACAGACGAATAGATTAATAAAAATCAGTAAAAGGATGAATTTATAAAGAGATAAATAGATTAATAAAAACAGTAAGAAGGTGAATTTACAAAGATAAATAGACTAATAAAAGCAGTAAGAAGGTGAATTTACAGAGATAAATAGACTAATAAAAACAGTAAAAATGTGAATTTACAGAGAGGTAAATCGACTAATAAAAACAGTAAAAATGTGAATTTACAGAGAGATAAATCGACTAATAAAAACAGTAAGAAAATGAAATTATAAAGAGATTAATAGACTAATATAAAACCGTAAATAGGCGAATTTATAAAGAGATCAATAGACTAATAAAAATTAGCAAAAAGATGAATTTATAAAGAGATAAATAGACTAATAAAAACAGTAAGAAGGTGAATTTACAGAGATAAATAGACTAATAAAAACAGTAAGAATGCGAATTAAAAAGAGATCAATAGACTAATAAAAACAGTAAGAAGGTGAATTTATAAAGAGATAAGTAGACTAGTAAAAACAGTAAGAAGGTGAATTTACAAAGAGATAAGTAGACTAGTAAAAACAGTAAGACGGCGAATTAAAAAGAGATCAATAGACTAATAAAAACAGTAAGAAGGTGAATTTATAATGAGATAAATAGACGAATAAAAAAGAGTAAGAAATGTAATTTATAAAGAGATTAATAGACTGATAAAAAACTAGATGAATACATCTAAGGATTGATAGATAGAAAAATAGAAATATTAATATGAGCTGAGTATAGGCTTAATAGACAATGGATAGCCAATAATATGGAAGAACAAAATGTGACAGAAGTTGAACGGTTGGGTAGATAAAGGTTTAAGTAAGTAGACGGTAATTATTTACATGAATAAAAAAGGTAAAAGTGAGTATGAGCATGGATGGTTAGATGTATAAAAGTACAGGAAGTTAAGCTAATTTGTACTCTTCGTTTTTAATGCTTCGTAGGCTTTCAGTGATAAAATCGTAAATTTGTTAGTTTGTTTCGGAAATTCGCGGAAAGCTATACAAAGGGTATCTTCGCTAGTGTCGTCACCGATTGTTGGCCTACTCAAATCGAATAGTGGGATTTGACTGTTGCTCTCATAACTCACCCACAGCCCCGAAGTACGGAGCGTGTTTTTGATGTAACGAGACGTGAACAGCTAATTCTCATGTTCACATTCCATCACGCTAACCATATGGCCACGCCCAACCCACTTCAGTAGGTGAATATATATGACTATATCTGTAATTGAATCGACAGCTCACTAGATGGAAACATGATTGAAACATAAATTAAATCCAACTCGGAATACTTACTTCTCTTTGTTCTTAAAGAAAAGGAACAAACATGAGACACTCTGAAGTTCTGGATAAAAAAATTATAAAACTGTCTCAGAGCAGATTGAATTCAAGCCTTTATATTTTCATTGAGAAATATCATTAAGTTTATGGCACTTTTGTGGAGTTTTAACCTATCCCCGAAGGAAAATGTATATAATTTCCAAGACACGAAAAAAAACCCAAAAAACTTTTACTATGCCATAATGATAAAACTTTACAGGCTAAGGAAAAGAAACAGACATTGTTATACACAGATGAAGTGATACAGTTGAGATGCTTTCTGGGAATTGATATGTAAGGTTGTCACATTTCAAGAATAAATACAAAAAAAAAAGTATTCAGCAACTTTGATAAGAGCAGGTCTTGTCTCATTGAAACCGAGAGTGTGGATTGTATGCCATTGACAATGATATATAGACTATATTTTTATGATATATCCTTTAATTTTATGTTCCTGTGCCATTTCTGACGAAACTAGCATAAACTAGAGGGGCACCTTACCCCCGCCATGCTCTCAAAAAATAGAAAAATATGTCCGTATGTCCGTTGTTAGCAACGGACAAGAACTTTTTCAGCAGGACAAAAGAAATGATATTCTACATATGTCCACCAAGTTTCATTAAAATCCGATCAGGTTTGACTGAGTTATAGAGCAAAAATAGTGTGAAAAAAAGGTCATCATGTCAACGGATAGGGATTTTTTTAATTTTCGTGATCTTGCTCTAACCTTGAGTTTTGACCCTCCAAAAACTAATCACTTCTAAGTTGGGTCATAGTCCAAATATATATCAACTTTCGTCCAACTCCATTCAGCCGTTTTCGAGAAATTGTGATGATAAACACACACATACACAAAAGGGTGAAAAACAACCTCCGTCTACCTTCGGTGGTCGCCCAGCATGGCCAGGTGGTTAAGGCGCTCGACTCACAATCTGAGGGTCGCGGGTTCGAATCCGCATCCCACCAAACATGCTCGCCCTTTCAGCCGTGGGGGCGTTATAATATGACGGTCAATCCCACTATTCGTTGGTAAAAGAGTAGCCCAAGAGTTGGCGGTGGGTGGTGATGACTAGCTGCCT
>NW_013670549.1:66450-70022 GCF_000517525.1 Limulus polyphemus | reverse complement strand
TCTAGTCTTACACTGCTAAATTAGGGACGGCTAGCGCAGATAGCCCTCGTGTAGCTTTGCGCGAAATTCCAAAACAAACAAACAAACAATACTTCGGTGGCGTTGGTAAATACTTGATACATTGTAGCGAGAAAATACAATGTGGTCATAGCACAGCGTTACACAACTTAAATTAATAACACAACTATCATTTTTTTATGTGTTACAGATGTGGCTGATTAGAAATGAACATCAGGAAAAGGAATGTATGCATTCAAGCTCATTGAAGCTGTTTTTATGATAACTTCTAGAGCTAATGTTACGTGGCCTTTTTAATTTTTAACAAACTTTGGAAGTATTTCGCTGATATTTTAAAAACTTCACTTTTGACACCCAATGAATAGACGGAAAGCCTGAGAACTTTAAGCCCTAAAATGTTGGGTTCTATTCCTGCAGTAAACATTGTGCAGCTTTGTGCGTAAATAAAACAAACAAATAAATCTTAAAGGTTTTGGTAATAAAGCTAGGAAAACGACCTTAACTCTCAAGATAATAATGAATAAAGCTAGTAATACAAGGACTGATTCGAGCTGTTTTTATGATAATTTCTAGATTTAACTTTACGTGGCTTTTTTATTTTTAACAAACATTTTGTATATCTTAAATATTTGATATAGATATATTAGATCTCACTTTTTTCCAGACACGTTTAATATATTTGTAAAAAAAAAATTGCTTTATTACAAAGACGAAATATACGTTAGAAAATATTTACTATATTGACAAGAAACTGAGTAATATTTCTGTGTTGCTGAGGGTCGAGGGTTCGAATCCCGTCCCATCAAACATGCTCGCCCTTTCAGCCGTAGGGGCGTTATAATGTGACGGTCAATCCTACTGTTCGTTGGTAAAAGAGTAGCCCAAGAGTTGGCGGTGGGTGGTGGTGGCTAGCTGCCTTCCCTCTAGTCTTACACTGCTAAATTAGGGACGGCTAGCGCAGATAGCCCTCGTGTAGCTTTGCGCGAAATTCAAAACAAACAAACAAACAAACCTCCCTCTAAATCTGTGAATTTATGAAGAATATCTAAGGCATGAGTTTCGTGTTATTCTGTGTTGAATAAGTACGTCTACAGACTTGAAAACCATCTTGATTGGACGGTATTCTATGTCAGATTATATAACGTGCACCGTTGCTAGGAAACCTTCAGGTCAGCACTTTCGTTTGTGCTTCATTTTCAAACAGAAGCGGTTAATGTGTACTTGTTTGGTTTACTCTTTTAGTGTAAGGAACAGATTACCATATTGTACTTTAATCATTTCAAGTAGAACATAGTTATTCTTCCTGACAGTTTAGCAAAAACTGCGTAGTTTCGTGATAGTTTTTAAGTTTTAGTAGGCGAAAACTGCGTAGTTTTGCGATAGTTTTTAAGTATTAGTAGGCGAAAACTGCGTAGTTTTGCGATAGTTTTTAAGCTGCGTAATTACATCTATCGCTTGCGAAAAATATATCGTGTGTGGCGACGTATTTTGGTTGTAATCTAATTGGAATGTAAATTATTTAAAAATAGAATTTTCTTAGGGTGCTAATTGACACAATTAAAATGGACAATGAGCTAAAAACATTACATATGGCTGATAGACTAAATTTCTTCATTAGAATCATAAGTAAGCAAAATTTGTTTTTCTAACAACTCGAGATAAGTCAATTTCGATTCGCGTAAAGCGAATGAAATAAAATAAAAATAGATAAGTTATAAAGTGAAATAATAAGCACACAGTTAAGCTCTTACTTCAGTAAGAAAACAAAGTGTCACATTTTATTTAAAATCTAAAGTTTTTTGGACGAGGCAACTTTAATAATATCTTAAGTTCGTGAGGGTTCTTCGTTAAAATCACTATAGAAAGACTGAAAATATTTTGTAGGCTTAATTCATTTTCAATTTTTTTACGAAAACTCTTTACACAATTTGCACGAATTAGGAGGATTATACGAGATTCGAACTTTTAGAAACGACCTATAAGTTATAAGTTCATATAATATTTTGAATGTTCCAATGTACTCCTATCCTTTTCAAGAGGTACGTTTTACGAGCCCCCCCTCCCAATGGCACAGCGGTATGTCTGCGGACTTACAACACTAGAATCCGGGTTTCGATACCCGTGGTGGGCAGAGTCCAGATCAAACAAATCCGAGAGTTCTTGAAGTGCAATTATTTTTCGATCTGATTAATAAATGAATTGACAATCCTGTAGGAGCTATATTGAACCATTGCAGTACCACGTGAGTGACTACTTCTTCTTGTATTGCAGTACCATCAGCACTCGTCAAACTAATACAATATTCTTCTGAAACACACAAAACCTCTCAGCCTTTCATCTTATGTATATATATATAAAATCCTTACTGACGGTATAAGTTTAATTACATTGGCTCTGTTTTTTCGCCGTTTCAAAGGAAGGTTTTACATTACTGTGATGAATCTTTATCGTTGATGAATCTTTGATGAGGTTCTCTGAAATACTATGGCGTCTTCATTCATCTTTCTTATAAGTCTCTGTTACAAAGTCGAAACGTATGACATTCAGTACACAGCTGGAAACGTTATCGTACAATTATCTAAATGTTTTTCGGCAAGTCTGTCAACGACTACACCAGTATTCTCTTCTTATGTATGTCATATAACAATTTTGAAGATCTAACGTTTCCGTAAACGCGTGCTCGACTTTATCAGATTATAAAAACTATCAATTATCTTTAAAAGAGAAACCGTTTGTTTGTTTGTTATGGATTTCGCACAAAGCTACACGAGGGCTATCTGCGCTAGCAGTGAGCATTGAAAGACTAGTGGAAAGGCAGCTAGTCATTACCACCCACCGCCAACTCATGGGCTTCCCTTTTACCAACGAATAATGGGATTGACCTTAACATTATAACGTCCCCACGGCTGAAAGGGCGAGCATGTTTGGTGGGTCGGGGATTCGAACCCGCGACCTTCAGATTGCGAGTCGAGCGCCCTAACCACCTGGCCATGCCGGACCTAACAGAAACCGAATCCCCTTATTGAACCACAAATATGTCTAAATATCTTCTAAGATATATACATCATACATTTTATGTATGTTTCTTCTTTGCATTTGATTACTACAGTTATTAAGACACTTAGCGAATTGCTTTCGTGGGGGGGGGGAGGTACATAACTATAATTGCGTCACGACTTAAATAGAAAGTACATTTTTACAATAGCATATGCGACAAATCTTAGCTAAACGCGTTGAAATATATTTCATACTAAACGTCAGCGTATAAAAATGAATAAATGAGTTTAAATATTTCTCAATTTTTTTTTTAAAGGTAGTTGCTTGAGATGAAAAAAAATTTATACAAGATTCAATTATTTATATTGAAAGGAAAGAACAAAAGGTATTCCACGGAACTGAGACGGGCATGTTTAATTATTTATATTGAAAGGAAAGAACAAAAGGTATTCCACGGAACTGAGACGGGCATGTTTAATTATTTATATTGAAAGGAAAGAACAAAAGGTATTCCACGGAACTGAGACGGGCATGTATAGTTATTTATATTGAAAGGA
>NW_013670549.1:64618-65514 GCF_000517525.1 Limulus polyphemus | reverse complement strand
GATTCGAACCCGCGACCCTCAGATTGCGAGTCGAGCGCCCTAACCACCTGGCCATGCCGGGCCAATTAGTAGTGTCTCCAGTTTTAAAATGAGTATGAAACATGTTCGTGTTTTACTAGAAACACTCAGACAGAATCACTTATGATAACCAAGTAGTGGTATTTAAATATACTTAACTTTCTTACATCTTCAGTATTTGCAGCCATATTGTACTTGAAACGTAATCTGTTGTCACTCGGAGTTGTTATTAAATATCGATATTCAGAATACTATTATAACACTCTAATAAGATATTCTGATTTATATCTTTCAATGGAGAAAGTGTGTAGCTAATTAAAATATTATACTCACGAATACGTGGAATATATTAAACATATTTTTATCCAATAAACTGGGTAATATGATATAATTAATGTGTACGTTTATATTCTAAGGATCCCACTATTTCCACTAGGGGCGTTATAATGTGACGGTCAATCCCACTATTCGTTGGTAAAAGAGTAGCCCAAGAGTTGGCGGTGGGTGGTGATGACTAGCTTCCTTCATTTTAGTCTTACACTGCTAAATTAGGGACGGCTAGTGCAGATAGCCCTCGTGTAGCTTTGCGCGAAATTCAAAACAAACAAACAAACTAGTCAGTAATCCTTAACATACCGGGAAACAAAATAAACCACAAGTCTTTCGTGATAAGAGACATACACACAAGCATCACAAACGAAGAAATAGAAACATAGCTCACACAGAAAAACATACTAGCAACTAAAGTTGAGCGGATCTTCTCAAACAAAACACAGAAACTAACTAACCTCATAAAAGTACAAGTACAAGAAACACAAGAACATACAAAACATAATATTAAATGGTATCACAACTTTGGTACAGAAAATACACAGTAG
>NW_013670549.1:61189-63618 GCF_000517525.1 Limulus polyphemus | reverse complement strand
ACAAAAGAAGTTACCTATAGATACATCTCCTAAAACAGAGGAATTCATAAACAAAGCAGTAGAGACAATCAAAAACATATTCAAAAAAGCTGAGGAAAAATATAACAGCCCTCAAAACAATGATAACATATTCATAATAATCATAAAAACAGCAGCACAAGAACCACCTTTACTATTAGCACACTTACTACTTCTATTATAGACCCTAAGTACACTAACATCCAAAAATAGGACAATACTCACATATAAATTGATAACATAAAACGAACATAGCCCTGAAAAGGAAAGTACTAACAGAAATACATTAACCCCATATCAAACCAGCCAAACATAAAAAACCTGAACCACAGAAAAAATCAACAACAACCGTACAGAAGGGAGGAAGAGGTCTACTTGAACCTGACCCTCCCAGGTCGAAAATGACCTAAATCCCGATCCGGAGAGAGAGAGAGAGAGTAATCCTTAACCACTGATGGCTATGCCCGAATCTTAGTCGTCTCTGATCTGAGCATTTAGTTGTAAGTACAATATACTCTGTTATTACATATTTTTACCAATAAATACCCCTAAATATTTATCATTATTTTGAATAAAACAAACAAATAACTGAAGTCACATTATTGATTGTTTAAAAAAAAGGATTAAGAGTAAGGTTACAATGTATTGTTCATTTCTCCTGTAGTTAAAAGAAACACCCTGTGCTTGTTAACTTGGTATTATCAAGATTGATGAAAAACCATAATAAAATATAAAACGTTTCATATACGTTGATAATGCTAACACCATTATAATAAATTGTATTAGATGTAATAGAGATCCATACAAATATATTTACCCCTATTACATCGATACGAACAGTTTTTCTATTTCACTTGAGAAAGATCGTTAAGAAACAATTTATCCCTTAATGTAACCATCTTTGTTACAATCTTCTGACTCGTCAATTTGCCAGTGTAAATATTCAGTTACAAAGTAAAAGCATTGATGCACATAAAACTGTTGAAAATCATTAGCAAATAATAATTTCATGTTGTATGAATTTGATTTTTGAAACCAACATCCTTCTGATAGAATGCTGTTTGAATTCCTGGTAAAACAAAAAATCAACGTTCTGGGCACCAGTAAATAGAAGGTCATTACCCAGATTTCTAACCCTAATCGTTAATCCCACCTCAATGATTTAACATGCTAAAGGAGGTATGTATGTGTAAGTTTATGGTATTGCCATTTAAAGAAACCCAAATAATATTTTGCCCCCACTTGTATTTTGTAGGACATAGCGTCACCTAGTGGTTAGCAAGTGGACTATACGCACGTGCTGGTGTATAATTCGCGTCCCTTTATCACAGATAATAATAATAATAATAGCTGTCACGTTCCGCACTCTGGGGCCCAGAGTGCGTTATAAGTGTAACGCTCAAATTCCACAATTCGATCAGACAAGAGTATCCTAAAAGTAAGTGATGGTTGACTAGTCTATCAGTTCAAAATTAGACACAACTAACGCAGATAACCCTAGAGTGAATATCCGAAAACAAACAGACAAATTGCTTTGTGTAAGCATGTTTGTGTATATCACTTATCTGTGCATTAGAACATCATTCAACCTGTATATCCTAATTTTTGGAAGTCTGAACAAGTTTTTTTTTTTCAGGTAATTAAAATGTTAGTGGCTGTTGTACTACTGTTCATCGTCTGCTGGGCACCTATTCTTATTACGAACGCCATGACTGCTTTCGGCTACCTTCATCACCTGAACTACGGTTTCCTTAAGCCTCTTCGTACTACTTTCCACCTTCTTTCGTATTTCAACAGTTGCGTTAACCCTTGTGTCTATGGGTTCATGTCTCAGAATTTCCGAAATAGCTTCAAAAGTGCTCTACGCACGTGCTTGTGTAGCAGAAAAGAAAATCAAAGAGCACGTGTTCAGTCTTCTTTAAATCACACACGGGCTACTTCCATCAGCTACGGTCGATCGACAGCGTTAATGAATGACGGGTTCTGAAATTCTGGATTTCGATTTTAATGAGATTTTGTGTCTTTAGTATCCAGTGTAAAGAGGCCGGTTACTTTGATGGATTGATAAGTAATCTGCACGCGCTGTGAGATCCTTGTTCGTACTAAGCAACGGAGAAATTAAAGGGAAACAAGGTACACGAGTGTAAAGAAAAAACCAACTTAACAACGGCATCCCATTCTCAGCATAATTACCAACACGGACTTCAAAAACAAAAGTTAATATATGGCATTTCCCTTTGGATGCGAATTCGCTTTCTGCTTCTTGTATTCTTTACATATTTAACACACTGAATCCGGGTGCTTTCTACTTCTTGTATTCTTTACATATTTAACACACTGAATCCGGGAGATTTCTACTTCTTGTACTCCTTTCATCTTTAACACACTGAATCCGGGTGCTTTCTACTTCA
>NW_013670549.1:57402-60366 GCF_000517525.1 Limulus polyphemus | reverse complement strand
TACATCTTTAACACACTGAATCCGGGAGCTTTCTACTTCTTGCACTGCTTTACATCTTTAACACACTGAATCCGGGAGCTTTCTACTTCTTGTACTCTTTACATCTTTAACACACTGCTTTACATCTTTAACACACTGAATCCGGGGATTTCTACTTCTTGTACTACTTACACCATTATGTGTACATATTACGACTTTATAACGTAAAGTTCGAATCTTATTGCTCTTGTACACCTTACACCTTCAGTACACAGGATCCGGGAGATTACTATTTCTTGTGTACATCTAACACTGCTTTTACTTCAATAAGGAAGCACGTCATGCTAATACAACAATAGGTAGGTAAACAATGATATAAGGATGAATTTAATTAATAGTAGAACATAGTACATCTTTCGACAGAACATTAGTCCGAAGAAGATTTTCAATTTTAATATCCTGTAAAAACTAGGTTAGAAATGCTTACAAATAACTTCTAATATTACTAAGATTTAGCTGTTGATTATTCAAGAACAAATTCCAGTCACGGCCAATTTTTCTGAAAGGATACAACAGCATAAGAAACTCCATAAGCTTGAGTTGTTGCTTTCAATGGGGGTAATGGAGTCAGTGAAAATATTTTTATTCCTTACTTAACTTGTTTTGTGGCCGCGGTTCGCTATTCCAAATGTTTGAGAACAAATGAAAAACACGAGTAATCAAACACCCGTTGATATGTGGCCTTTTGTAGTCACATACATATCTGAAAATCAAACAACCAAAAATACAATTCACATACGATGACGAGGAACCCACTTTGAGACTAATAATGGCTGGAGACGGCTTGAATGGGTAAGGAAGAAAAACTGTAATATAAGTTTATGCTTATGTTATGCTGTTATGTTAAACTTATATTAAAGTTTTTCTTCATTGCCCATTCAAGCCGTCTCCAACCAAAAATTCACATTCTTTGATTCTTTGAATTTGCAAACTTATAAAAAAAAAACAATGGGTCTACACATTGACCAAGACCATTTGGCGTATAAACTGACAAGGACATGTGAATATATAAGTTATCAGATTTACATTGATAAGCGTATCGTTAAATGCCTTAACGTTATTTTACGTATGTTTTGTTTTACAGAGTAATTTTCAACAAATGTAAAAATGCTATTTCCTGGTAAACAACACATGAATGACAAACAGATTCACACTCACCTATACAACACCAGATTATCGTTCTGCAAATTAAAGAATGTGCTGTTCTGAAAACAAATCTGAAGAAATGCTATAAAAGTCAAGTTAAAGGCCGTGATATGGAAAGGTACCGATTCCCTAAGTGACAAACAACAGGGGAATGGTCATATAAGTAAGACATGAAAGTATGCGATCACTTGAACAAGAGATATTACCATCAAAGTAAGGCTTGTTGAAAGAATGATGGTCACAAGTAAGACATAATTATAGAAAGGATGTTATCATCTAAATAAGGGTTGAAGAAGAGTAATAATAGATTAAATAAAACGTGCTTCTATCGTGCCTAACTTCTGTATTATTGTCCGTAACTGTCTGGACTTTAAGGGTACTTGTTGATTATAGTTACAATATATACGTTGTAGATTTGTTTTCAATTTTACCAAAGGTAAAACTGAAAGGAGAATCTGTGACGTAGAGGCCTAATGCTTTCTCTGATTGGCCGTACTGTGGACTGGTTACTTTATTGATGACTGGAAACGACTTAAAGACCCCGTTAATGTTATATTTACAAGCCTCACATATGATGGAAACGTGGTTATCTTACGAAACACACAAGGGTTACTGAAACAATTAAAGGAAAGTTGTGAGAAAGGTACAGTAGTTTGAGTGAGACATCAGAAAAATATATGATATGATACATGAAAGGGTTGTGGCCTGATAAGAACGACACGCTGAAGAGATATATTCATTCGATTAAGATATGGCGATCAAGATTACCCTATAGGATAAATTTTGTTGCCATGGTAAAAACTTATTGAAAAGCTTTACAGATGTATAATCGTTTTCCTAGAACCTATACAGTCTCCTGAGTAGAACCCCTGGTCAGTGTATTGTGAAATACACAAACATTTAGGGTTAATGTACAAAGGTATTATAGAATTAATAATAGAACAATTATATAATGAACATTTTTTAGTTACATCATTGGCTGGAATATAGTTTTCAGAGTGCTTTGTACTCACACTAACGTTAAAAGTTCCTTCAAAATTCTACTGTTACTTATCACTGGTTATGAAAGTTGCTTGGGTTAATATGTTAAGTTATGACATCAGAGGTTAGTTGAAAGTCATGGTTTATATTAGATAAACGGTTGAATGTTATAGTTGGTTATAAGATCGAGAATAGAATCTTGATTAATATTTTATTTTCCCGACTGCAGTATTTCGTTAAGGATAAGCAAATTCGTCTTGAACTGAAGAAACCTAACTATGAAAATAAAGGATTAAGGCGAAATAATTTCCTCTGGACGTTGAAAGAGTAAAACCAAGCAAACACATAGAAATATGTATTAAATCTCTAACACTTTCACGTGAAAATGGAAAAATTTGTAACTTCCTCTTGTAATACGAAAACGGAAAACTACTGGAAAAAAAAAGATGAAAGTATTAAACAAAAACACTCTTGGAAAGTGATTCGTTGTATTATTCTTTGATTTTAGAGACTCTCCGTTTTAAATACCCATAGCTTGATAAATAGTAACTATTTTGAATATATTTAGCTGTGTATAAAATGTTTGAAGTTACGTTTTGTAGAATTTCTGTTAAATTAGAAGAGAGATTAAAAAAAAGTAAAGTTTACATCCATAATCTGTAGTACGTTCATTGACTGTAAAGTTTACATCCATAATCTGTAGTACGTTCATTGACTGTAAAGTTTGCATCCACAATCTGTAGTACGTTCATGGACTGTAAAGTTTACATCCATAATCTGTAGTACGTTCATTGACTG
>NW_013670549.1:54364-57024 GCF_000517525.1 Limulus polyphemus | reverse complement strand
GCCAGACAAACCTGTGCCAATTCTCTCCGGCGTTTCCTGAGGCCAGACAAACCTGTACCAGTTCTCGCCATCATTTCCTGAGGCCAGACAAACCTGTGCCAATTCTCTCCGGCGTTTCCTGAGGCCAGACAAACCTGTACCGGTTCTCGCCATCATTTCGTGAGGCCAGACAAACGTGTGCCAATTCTCTCCAGTGTTTCCCGAGGGTAGACAAACCTGTACCAGTTCTCTCCGGCGTTTTCTGAGGCCAGACAAACATGTGCCAATTCTCTCCATCATTTCGTGAGGCCAGACAACCTGTACCAGTTCTCTACGGCGTTTCCTGAGGCCAGACAAACCTGTACCAATTCTCTCCGGCGTTTTCTGAGGCCAGACAAACCTGTACCGGTTCTCTCAGAAGAAGCCAAGCTGTAATGAAGAGATGGCAGCTGTACCGCCACCACCGTTTTCAGAAGGTGAGCTCTCTGTAAATTTGACATCTGCTCTAGTCTAACAACATATAATATATGATGTTTAAATACGTTATGTACAGTTTACATCCACAATCTGTAGTACATTCATTGACTGTAAAATTTACATCCACATCGACATGAAATTTCTTCGGCTTATTGCTTAACTGCCCATTATTAATGTCTTCGTGTATTAAAACGAAAGTTTAACGAACGATGAGGATACATTAGTTATTTAACAATGTAAGTACGACTGTAAAACATTTGGATTCAGTGATTACACATATGTGTTATTATGATATCGTCATTATATATATATATATAAGTATTTTGAAGCTATTGGCTTAAACTAGCAGTTTTGTGTACGGTTTTATGTATTATTGTCTGTAATTACACGTGTCACTGCACTGATAAGTTGACACCTGCTTATACAAAGTTAAGTGTCACAATTAGGATGTTTGAGGAGATTTCAAAACGTCATACAATCATGACTTACAATAAGCACATATAAATGTTTTTTTGTTAACCAATACGTTAGTCTCCTGTCAGTTATCGTTACGTAGTCGTACTGTTTCTCGGAAGTATAATGTAAAAATGTACGTTTATAAATATGATGTTTGTTATTTTATCAAGTAACGTAGAAATATTGTAAAATGTTGTTGTGTCTTTTACTCTGGATATTTGACTCTGGACGAAACACGGCAACTGAAATAACTAAAGAGCAAACAATGTGAAAACGATACGAAACGGATAGATGGCTATGTAAATAAATATATATATATTGGTACAGAAAGTAAAAGGTTAGTTACTGGATAATTACATGTTATACCAATAAAGTATTAAATCATGATTAAAGGTCAAACTGATTTGTGATAAAGTGTATAAAATGCTGTGCTTTGTTTTGTTGATTGATATGCTCTTGTATTGAAGACTTAAATTAACGAATATTAAAAGTATTTAAGAACTAAATACCACGAACGATGGCAAGTATTTGAGAAATATTAGCAAAAAATCCACAGTCTGATATAATGATTATTTGACTGGGTGTGGCCCAGTACTGAGCGTGCTGGTTCATGTTTCACACCTTGTTACAGTAATACACCCTTTGAGACTATGGGAGCGTTATAAGAATGCCAGTGAAACTCTAATATTGGATTTAAGTAGCCCGAGAATTGGTGGTGGCTGATATTGACCAGCTGCTGTCCCTTTATGACGTTGACTAGCTGTCTTCCGTTTAGTCTATCAGTTCAAAATTAGAGACAGCCAGCAGCTCAAATAACCCTTTGCACGAATATCCAAATCAAATCAAAAGATGAATACTAAGAATGTGTTTTTAAAACGGGCATTGAATTTTGTTTTCCAGAAACCTTATAAGTGAAATCAACGTTCGTAAACAAATACGTTGTTTGCTTGTATTTGTGGTCAATATTGTGAAATAAAATACTACCGTGCTTACAGCTTTTATGTGTTGGAAAATCATTTTGAGCCACATACTATCAAACAATGAATGAGATACAAGAAAAAATATCTCTGGTCTTCATTCACATCTTTTACTAATACAAAATGGCCCAAAAACACAATACAACCTTTTAACACTAGAAATGAACGACTGTAACACGTCAGCCAGTGAAAGCCAGTCGTTTATTCATTTAGACTCCAGAAAGACAGTCATGTGTGTAGCTGAGTGAGCACACAGGCCACCAACTCGAGGAAACAAAGACTCCACTCAGAGACTGATGATACAAATAACCTACAATACTTTATTTTACATCCATATCTAATATATTGGCATATTCATTGACATTGCAAGTACCGAAATCGTTTTGAAGCAATTCTTCATCAACTTCGTTTTACTGATGTAATTGTTCATTAACTAAACCTGCTATCAGATCTATTAAATCTAACATTATGTTAACAAATTATCCACTGAATTATTACGTGAAATATATACCGACATATTCCAGTTTCAGTTAAACATCCATAATATGTAGTACGTTCATTGACTAAACTTTACAGTCGTACTTACATTGTTAAATAACTAATGTATCCTCATCGTTCGTTAAACTTTCGTGGATGCAAACTTTACAGTGAATGAACGTACTACAGATTGTGGATGCAAACTTTACCGTCAATGAACGTACTACAGATTGTGGATGTAAACTTTACAGTCAATGAATGTACTACAGATTGTGGATGTAAACTTTACAGTCA
>NW_013670549.1:47209-53607 GCF_000517525.1 Limulus polyphemus | reverse complement strand
TGGCTATACCGCCAAAAATCTCTTTAATTTCACACGACATTATCTCCCCAGTTCGCTGCGCTTATCCCTCAGAAATACAAACTTGCTCCTGCCCATAAATACGGGTGCGATTCCACAATATACCTTCCACCCCCACTTTAAGCTGCGTGTGTGTGCGTTATAAGAGTGACAGTAAGAACCTGGAGACTGGTTACTAGTTTCACTCGTTTCAGTTGTTTAAAAATTAGGGACGATGGCAGATATCCTTATTAGATTTGTCACAAATACAAGACACAAGTACGAAATACACCTGAAATACGTACATATCGGTACCTCATACAAACCACTTTAAACAATGGTTGTTAGTTTTGTGTCATTTTGATAGAAAGATGTTGGTGTGATATTCACTCGTTATATTTCGCCCATTAAGACTTGAATCAGTTAACTTAGGTGAATGATAACCAGGTTTTCTTGACTTCTGTGTTAGGTTCACTGAATGTGCTACGTAGAAAGCTTTCTTGATCTTTTCTTTTCTCGATGTTTTGGATTCTGTTTACAAAGTCTTGTTACAAATGTAATATAACTACTATTACATAATGTTGTAACTTCTGCACACTATTCTGACTTTAAACCGTTTTTATATCCTCTGTATACTTCCACAGAGTAATCTGACAAAGGGTAAAATGGCCCTGTGTCTATAACTAATTAATATTAATCAGAACTGACATTATTAAGCAGTCAAGTATTTAGTAACTAATAAATAATTAGACGTAAGTGATGTATAGGGTAATAACCATGACAACGAAGCCAGAAATTCGTCAGGCTTGAATTCCTTAAGATATCAAGAAAGTTATTTCCATTTCACAGAGCAAACAACGTTATCACTAGAATTTTAAATTATAGAAATTCAAGGCTTGTTTTTTAACTTCGTAGTTTTCTATACATTTCATGGAGATTAGCTTATATTTTCTTCTTTATCACGTGTTCAGGATATAAGCAGTGATGTATTTTCTCCCTTCTTCTTAGCATTTCCTGCATTCCAAATCTTGTTAATTCTGGCGACAAGACAGCCTGTGATGCCAGCCAAACACTACTGGGGTGGTTTAATCTGTAATAGAAATATTTACCTGTATCTTTGAGCTTCATATAAACTCGTCTAGTGATGGGATTTTCTTATCTTATGTTTCTTTTATTGTGAAGTGTATTATTAAACGTCGTCTGTTCAGGTGGTTAATGAAATCGGAAGTATTGAACACTTTACAATTGTATCGTCAATATGTTATCTATGCTTGCTGTCAATGTATCTAAGTAAAAAAACCTACAGGATTTCACTGCTGTCTTCGTCTACTTTAAGACTAATATTTTAACACGCAGGTAACCTTTCAGTTAATAACATCTTTTAAAGTACTTATTGTGTTTAACTTTTAAAATATTCTTTCCGAAGTTAGAAACAACAAATAAGAGTATAGTTTCTTATATACAGTAATGTTTACATATAATTATTTTGTATTATATTTCAGTTTCTAAATATTTTGTTAGAATCTATTGTTTTATTGAGTTTTAAGAATGCTCTCTTTCAACTGATTCATATCCGTGCAGTTTCTCTGCTATTAAGATCGACACTGTTTTCTAGAAAGAGTTAGGCATGGCCTGACGGTTGCCGTTCCGGGCTGCGCTACGAACTTCCGTAGTTTTGGTTTATTCTGTTACTGACCTCGCTATTCCGTTAACAGTATCTAGCCGTGTATGCGGAGCTACTGCTAACTGACTTCTGAACTCTGGGGTCTCTAATGGGGCATAATATCCCATGGGTGGACAGTGGGTCGTACAGGTTGAAAATACCAAATAAATACTTGAAAATACTCATAACTGTTTGATAGTATTTATTTTATTCTAAGCAAAGTTACAAATTTCATAAAAGAGTGGTTCATAATAGAGATCGCAAGGAATTACTCAAAACCCTAATAGAATGTTCGGGCAAAAAGCACCTTCAACACTTAGGATTCAGTTCAAACAACACTTTCAAATCTTTATTATTGGCTGCTAAGGCTGAGCACATATAAAAATGCACAAAAAAGCACGCATTTTAGACTTACAAGGAAAAAAAATCCGCTCAAAACGGCTCGTTTGTAATTTATCTTCTAATACCTATTATTATTATTCTCTTGCCAGTCTACAACAAAAACGGTTTGATATATTGCACTCAAACCTTCTGTAGAATACTAAATAAGGTACTGCGAATGTTGTAGGGGTATTGAAAAGTAGGTTTGTTTCTTCTATATTTTACATAAGCTAAAAAAAGTTATTATTATTAGTTATTATTATTCCTTGAAGTTAGCTTTCTTACAAACATCTAGTGTTTCTTTAAAAAGCTTAAATACAGGGTCAAGATGAACATTAGATAACTGTAACATGTAGATACTCAATGCTTTGTACACTATACAATTGGTGTCTTTAGGGAGCCAGTCCCTATATTAAGTATGAAGTGAAGGAGTAAAAAAAACAATACACATAATATTACATTTTATTACACACATTCGTTGAATAATTACTTTAAAAGATACGAAGGTTTATTTAAAGCGATGTTTTAGACGCATGTGTTTTATTTTAAAAGACATATATATCTCCATTGCTATGCATTATACATAGAGAAGTTAGATACATGAAAACTATAAATGCTCGCTATATTCTCAAACAAATTTCCATGACAATCTCCAGGTGCAACTTAACATTTTACATTTCGAACTAATGCGATCAAATAGTCAATAGATATAGTAAATCATCATGAGCCATACCAGCTAGCTACTAGCTATGTATATTATCATTACAATGTATAAAGTTAGCTACCAGATCAAGTAATCTTTTGCCCATTGTTGAGCATAAACAAGCCAGCAAACAAGATAAATAAAACATTGTGAATTTAAAAACCTACAAATATGGATCATTAAATAGTTTATCAAACAAGGCTGGAGATACTGTAGACATTATTTACTCAAACTACAAATCCTTATTTTGACTCCACTAAATGTAATTCTAGGTAACAGCATGGGAAAAAATAGGGGTTTATAGTTTGAGTTAATAATGTCTACAGTATCTACATTCTTGTGTTCTTATTTTTTACGATTCCTATTTGCAGGTTTTTAAATTCACAATTTTTTATTTACCTTGTTTTGTGTGTGTAAAATCTGCAAGCTTTAAAGAACTAACTTAATTATACGAATCTGCTGTTTTTAAGTTATCTTAACTATTCTGAATCGCTGAATATATATGGTCAACTTGTCGAAAACATATATTAAAAGTCGAAAAAACAAAAGAGTTCCTGAAATTCATAAGCTTAAGTCACTTGAATCTAATTGAATAAACCAACATTCGAACTTTTCCGAATTTGGAAGGTATGAAGAAAATCTGTTAATGATATTTTTATTATAGAAATTGTTGCTACGCGCAACTTTAATTAATTAATTAATTCAGGTATCACAGACTTGAATAGTATCAGTTTTTAAAGAATTTCACAAAGTTACTATGTTACTCCTAAAAATAACTTCAAATGTAGGACTAGGAACGTTAAATTTGGCCCGGCATGGCCAGATGGTTAGGGCGCTCGACTCGCAATCTGAGGGTCGCGGGTTCGAATCCCCGTCACACCAAACATGCTCGCCCTTTCAGCCGTGGGGGCGTTATAATGTTACGGTCAGTCCCACTATTTGTTGGTAAAAAGAGTAGCCCAAGAGTTGGCGGTGGGTGGTGATGACTAGCTGCCTTCTCTCTTGTCTTACACTGCTAAATTAGGGACGGCTAGCGTAGATAGCTCTCGTGTAGCTTTGCGCGAAATTCAAACCAAACCAAACTTTCTAGAATGTACGATATAATAAAAATCACTCTGATTCGCAGTTATTAAATTCTTAAAACACTTTTAAAGGCCATTCTAGAATTTTCTCAGTATTAATTGGTATTCAACCAGATACGAGTGTTTGGAAATATGTCTCATTATGTTTTGAGTCTTCATTACCATCGCCGATCCTATTAGACAAATTAGCTAATTTAAATATTCCTAACACGCATTAAAGTTTCAGTAATACATTGTTACAAGAACAATACGCAGTTTCAGTAATACATTGTTACCAGAACAATACGCAGAATCTGTTTGTTGTAACATTATTTAGATGTCGTTGTCAAATGGAAATGATTTATTGCCCTAAACGTTTTTGAATCTCTATACTTATAAAACAGAAGTGTCATTTAAGTCGGGCTTCAGCTGTGGCTGCTTATAAGAATGACAGTAAATCATGTTACTTGAATCACAGCTGGACAAAGATAAGAACCTATACCCTGTAAGATAACTCTTTCATTCCGAAATCGTCCTATTAGCCCTCCTCGGAGACCAAAACTGCATATAATATTCTAGGTGAAGCATTTCTAGTGATTTGTATTGAGAGATAATTACTTTTTACTTCTTTACAATACATTACAAAATTCTGTTAACCCTGTTTCTACCAAGAGCATACTGTCTAGATAGTTTGAATGACTCATCCACCAGTAAGAGAAGACACTTTTCTCCAAGCACGATATTGACTGGGTTTCCTGGCATATTAAACATGGTATTAACGTTATGATAACAATAAGACAAGACACTTTTCCTCAGACACGCTATTGACTGGGTTTCCAGGTATATTAAACACGGTATTAAAGTTATGATAACAATAAGACAAGGTACTTTTCCTCCCACCTTTCCTGACAGTAATGGTCATTACTTCCCTCCCACCTGTCTTGACAGTAATGGTCATCACTTCTCTCCCACCTTTCTTAACAGTAATGGTCATCACTTCCCTCCCACCTTTCTTAATAGTAATGGTCATCACTTCCCTCCCACCTTTCTTGACAGTAATGGTCATCACTTCCCTCCCACCTTTCTTAATAGTAATGGTCATCACTTCCCTCCCACCTTTCTTGACAGTAATGGTCATCACTTCCCTCCCACCTTTCTTGATGCCATATCTAAAGTGTTCAAAGAAACGAAATTTAATGCAAAAACAAACTGATCAACTTAACTAAAAACTTAACATTTTGAGTAGTAATCTAAGAGTAGACAGGGTGTAAAATGGGTGACTTAGAACTCAGACTGGAAGAGTCTAAAGCTATGTAAAGTTCATTAAACATCTTAAATAAGGGTGGAATAGTTTTCGTACCAAAGATCCTTTTGGACAGATATTACTGGTTGAGAAATGAGAAGGACTTTCTGAATTGGTTGCTTGTCATGGCCTGAAGGCTTCGAATCCCGTCTTCGAACATGCTCACTCTTTCAGGTGTGAGGGCGTTATAACGTGATTGTTAGTCGTTATTCGTTGGTAAAGAGTAGTCCAGGAGTTGGTGGTGTATGGTGTTAACTAACCTGCTCACTCTTTCAGGTGTGAGGGCGTTATAACGTGATTGTTAGTCGTTATTCGTTGGTAAAGAGTAGTCCAGGAGTTGGTGGTGTATGGTGTTAACTAACCTGCTCACTCTTTCAGGTGTGAGGGCGTTATAACGTGATTGTTAGTCGTTATACGTTGGTAACGAGTAGTCCAGGAGCTGGTGGTGTATGGTGTTAACTAGCTGCTTTCCCCCTAGTCTAGCCCCTCAGTGGCACAGCGGTATGACTGCGGACTTACAACGCTAAAATCCGGGTTTCGATATCCGTGGTTGGCAGAGCACAGATAGCCCTTTGTGTAGCTTTGTGCTTAATTACAAACAAACAAACAAACCCTCTAGTATATCACTTCCAAAATAGGGACGATTAGCGCAGATAATCCTCCAGTAGCTTTGAGCGAAATTCAAGAAACAAACAACAAACTTGATTGCTACCAAACTAGTTTTAAGTTGTTTGTTTCCTTGTTTGATTGTATTTTTAAGAATGTTAGAAACAAAAAAATAAAAACCCAAACTAATTTTTTACACCAAAATTAGAGAGGAGCCGTTTCTATTCAATGAAATATTGTATTATATGGGTTTGATTGTATCATATAGGTTTACCCAAAATAGAGAAACGTACTGCTTTATTAGTCTAGTATTAACTCAAGATAAATTGACATAAGTTAAGAATATAATTTTATCAGTTATATCTGACTATGGTAACGCTCTACTGTGACCCTGACCCCAAAAATTAGGAACAATAAAATGTAAATTTAGACTTTTAATCTATTTGCTATTGTTATTAACTAAACCCTATATGGTGAATTTTCTTCGCTGAAGCATCTTATATCGGCCTGGCATGGCCAGCTGGATAAGGCACTCGACTCGCAATCTGAGGGTCGCGGGTTCGTGTCCCCGTCCCACAGACACACAGACACACTCTATTTATACGTCATAAACAAGACGTCACTCATTTCTTTCATGTTACTAATTTCTACCATGAAAACTGTACTGTTGGTTAAGTTTCTCGA
>NW_013670549.1:43190-46686 GCF_000517525.1 Limulus polyphemus | reverse complement strand
GTCAATCCCACTATTCGTTGGTAAAAGAGTAGCCCAAGAGTTGGCGGTGGGTGGTGATGACTAGCTGCCTTCCCTCTAGTCTTACACTGCTAAATTAGGGACGGCTAGCGCAGATAGCCCTCGTGTAGCTTTGCGCGAAATTCAAAAACAAACAAACAAACACTATCATTATAAGCTCAAATATTCTTACTTACGTCATGGTGTATGTTGTGAAACATAATGCTGCACTGTGGTCTCTGTGTGTGTGTGCTGTGCCTGACATAAAGGACAGAACTTCGAATTTTAGCGTTGTATACCATCAAACTTACCACTGACTTAGTACGCTTTTTATTACTCTACTCTTCTTAATTCGACTCAATATTCCGGTTTAAACACAGAGAATGCGACACGTGTGTGTTCGTGCCCATTCTTGATTAATGTGAATTCTTTAGTTATTCTTTTATTTAACAATGTTGTTGTTTTCTAACTTAATCATATTTCAATTTCATGCCTTAAGATATTTGCTATTTTGTAGTTATCTATCAGGAATTATTCCGTGTTATCGTTTCTTATTTGGGCTATGGGACTGAAACCAAATTATAGCTTGCCAAGTAAATATTTACCCCCTGGGGTTAGCCTCGAGACTTCAGGCGCTGGGTTAACCATATATGTATAGTCGAACAAGGCAGGCATGAGTCTTTTTCAAGTAATTTGGTGTGTGACGTATATTGGTGTCTGTGTTGGATGGTTCAGTCAATCAGATTGACTGACAAGGTAACATTTAGATGCTCCTAGTTTTTTGTTTGTTTCTTTTCTATGCTGGAGTGAAGACGTTTTCTACGTATTTGTTTTTTTAATACTGTGAATAATTGAAAGCAGTTAATTTTTAACTACCAGTGTCAGTCAATGTTTTCAGATGTAGTTTAGATTAAACAGAAAATATTCTCATTTACAAGATATTCATGATGCAGCAAGTTTAATTGTTTGTTCAAAGTTTGTCAAAGGATACACTGATTGAGATTAATTAATATACGTAATGGTGTCTTGCAAACAAAAATCCTTCCTTCAACACCTTTTTTCCAAACGTTGTGTCCCCCATTCCCGCTTATGGTTGATATTTCAGCTTTCTAAACCTTTTCTATACAAGACCTATAGGTTTTGTTCATAATTTTCTTAAAATAAAAATTTGGCCAGGTGGTTAGGGCGCTCGACTCGCAAACTGCGGGTTCGAATCACCGTCACACCAAACATGTTCGCAGTGGGGCGTTACAATGTGAAGGTTGGTTAAAGAGTAGCGCAAGAGTTGGCGGTGGGTAGTGATGACTAGCTGCCCTTTCTTTTGTCTAGCTTTTCCTGAAATTTATAACAAACCAAACCAATTCTTTAAACATTATTTGTTTATTTTGTACCCTATAACACAGATCTTTCTTCTTGGTTACATCTTTTTGGTTACATTGGCAACACCATTTTTTGGTTACATTGGCAACACCATTTTTTGTTACATTAGCAACACCATTTTTTGTTACATTAGCAACACCATTTTTTGGTTACATTGGTAACACCAGTTTTTGTTACATTGGCAACACTATTTTATGTTACATTAGCAACACTATTTTATGTTACATTGGCAACACCATTTTTTGTTACATTGGCAACACCATTTTTAGGTTATATCGACAACACCATTTTTGTTACATTGGTAACACCATTTTTTGTTACATTGGTAGCACCATTTTTTGTTACATTGGTAACACCATTTTTTGTTACATTGATAACACTATTTTTTGGTTACATTGGTAACACCATTTTTTGTTACATTGGTAACACCATTTTTTTGTTACATTGATAACACTATTTTTTGGTTACATTGGTAACACCATTTTTTGTTACATTGGTAACACTATTTTTTTGATTACATTAGCAACACCATTTTTTGGTTACATTGGCAACACCATTTTTTGTTACATTGGTAACACTATTTTATGTTAATTTTAGCATCTATTCTCCACTAGTTCTTTCTGTTCAGATGGTCATAAACATAATAAGTCTACATCTAGTGGTAGTTTAAAATCTGTTTTCTTTCTTTGAGTTATTCATACCTCATAAATAATCTAAAAGAGCACCTAAAGGTAATCAATTCTAATATAGATAAAAAAATTTAGACGATTAAACACTACACTTGATGTATGTTAAACATGTTTTTAATCAAACATCAGGTTCGACTTGCTCAGACATTTTATGAAAACAAGTAATTTATGAAAATGTGTTAGACTTTTTCTATTAAAAATAAGAATTAGTAACTAGATTTGTTTTTAACTTTATCTTTTTATATATATAAGTAGCTATATGATTTAGCATAATCGTATTTTGGTAAGGAAGCACAGCCTTCCGATTGGATTTAATTACAATTTATATCTAGCTATATGTTATAAAAATAAAGATAGCCTTTGAGCTAGATTTAATACATCACTAAAGAAAGATATGTAATGTGTTAGATTTTTTTTATATGTTAGTATGTAACTAAAAGATCAGTAACAGAAATTAGTCCATATGGTTGATTCAGTTATAATTTAACAAGAAAATTTAGATGAAAGAAGAGATAAGTTAATATATATCAATAAGAAAGGATTAGTATGAAATTAAAATTAGTCCAAGTTTAGTAAGAAGAGTTAAGCAGCACGTGCTAAACAGACCCTCTGTATTTAATCATTCATGTTAATAAAATATATGCTCGTTTCTACTTCAAGATTCTTTTAATGATCGCACATTGCCTCTTGAGCAATACAAAAAAACCCAGCTAAACCAAGATGGTATACTCTTGTGGAGGTTCTAGTAATTTAGTTGTTTATCAGCAATCCAGGAAAACCTTTATCTGTTCTTAATTGGTTCTGCCTCATCGACCTTTATCCACGTGAATGTAACGTGCAACTGAATTACTTCCAATTACTGGTTGACGAGACTCGGGAAAATAATGGAATGTGGTCTCCACGGGAGTTAGTTAGTCTCCGTTAACAAGTGTAAATTACTATTGATCCCAGTAGGAATCTCAACTGTCCAGCTGCAAAATCCCAACAAGTCAACTTCAATAGGTAACAATTACTACAATAATTTTAATTAAACGCGAAAAATTACAAACAGGCTAGTAGCGCACATTTTAGGCCGAATGATAATGATTTATAAGCATAAAAAATAGTTTATTTCTACAAAACACTGATCTGAAGAAGAGAGACCAATGTTTTGTCGAAACACGAAGTATGTTCTAACATCAATAAAATTATTCCTTATGCTTATAAATCGCTGTTTGCCTACCTATTATTATATTAGCATGACGTGCTTACTTACTTATGCATATGGGCCAGGCATGGCCAGGTGGTTAGGGCCCCGGCATGGCCAGGTGGTTAGGGCGCTCGACTCGCAATCTGACGGTCGTGGGTTCGAATCCCCGTCACACCAAACATGCTCGCGCTTTCAGCCGTGGGGCGTTATAATGTGACGGTCAATCTCACTATTCGTTGGT
>NW_013670549.1:38835-42349 GCF_000517525.1 Limulus polyphemus | reverse complement strand
AAAACGAACAAACAAAACTTATGCATATATATATATATATATATATACACATGTGTGTGTGTGTGTGTGTGTGTATAGATAGAGATATATATAAAACTACATAACAAAATTATTATATCTTTAAAATACTCAATATCTAAAATTATTATATCTTACAAAATATTTGTCCTAGGAAAACTAAATTTCACCAGAGACACCTTGAGAGTCATCAGTTTTATTTGGGAAAGCTTGGACACGGAATAGTGTGCTTCAAAACTGTCACAGAAAGTTTTCAGTATACTTTACATCATTCTCAATCAGTATATCAAGCCTGTATCTAAATGAACCTACTGCACACATCGACGATTCTGGACAATGTTTGTTGATCGCCTCGATATCCTTTACATTTATTCAAATCATAAATCTCATATTGTTGCAAGAATGGGTAAAAAAAATCATCAATCTCATATTGTTGCAAGAATGGGGAAAGAAAATAGAAGAGAACATATACAATGTTATTTGTTAGAAGTCCGGTGTATGAATACAATATAAATGGTGATAGACGTAGAATATGTGAGAAGTCCGGTGTATGAATACAATATAAATGGTGATAGACGTAGAATATGTGAGAAGTCGGGTGTATGAATACAATATAAATGGTGATAGACGTAGAATATGTGAGAAATCCGGTGTATGAATACAATATAAATGGTGATAGACGTAGAATATGTGAGAAGTCGGGTGTATGAATACAATATAAATGGTGATAGACGTAGAATATGTGAGGTTTTAATTCCTTTGTTTCTGAACGTAAAGCCGCAGGATGATGCAAAAAGAACTGTTCTTATTTTACCATTAGCTTTCTAAGTTCATCGTAACAAACGTTTGTTTTCAGACGAACTATATTGCAAGTGAATCAGTTCCTGATATATATAAGCAAGAGAAAGAGAAATAACATCTTTATTCTAAAATCTGTATCATTTAATTCTCATCTGTCTATCTTATGGATGTCATGGAAACAATTATTTGCTCTATCCGACGTCTATCACCATTTATATTGTATTCATACACCGGACTTCTCACATATTCTACGTCTATCACCATTTATATTGTATTCATACACCGGACTTTTACACAAAGTAGAAAGATTTTATGGTGTTATCGTATCTAATTTTTGAGTTATGATTCAGAATTTGCGCGGGTTACAGGTTATTGCAGCCCTCATTGTAAACCTCGAAGACTCGACAACTTGCTAGATGACTGAATGAACAATTGGGTTTTGATAACAACATAAGAACGATGATGGGTTGTGTAAACAGTCGATAAAAAGTACTCTCTATCTCAGAATGTCTGAACTCTTCCAGTTTTGGAGTCCGGAGCGAGAGCCCAATCTTACAATTCATGCTAATGACATCCCCTTTGTATAAGATTCTAAGTAGATCATTACAGTTTACAACAGAAAAATATAATTAACCCGTTTTGACTGCGCAGTTACACTAAGGCAACGTACACGACAATCAATCTAACTTTACTGTAGGTTCTATAAGGAAATAAATGTAAGGATTAAGCTTGGACTATAACTGATAAGACTTGCTGAAAAGATAGAGTGAATCTAGTTTATAGTGGAATCAGCATCTATTTATTACAGGTGATAACCCGTTTATTTGATACTAGCGAAAGTACTCAGCTTCGCTCGGGTTATTAGGTTGATAGTGTGTGTATTCTGAACCCATTTTAGCGTAAAAGTATAACCTGTACATTTTTTATTGCTAAGAAACATGACATAAAAGTCATTGTTGAAACGCCTTGTTACCAAAACACACTGGCTTTTCTATATATACATTAGAAGTTGTTATATAAGGAACCGCTTCTTTCTATGTAGTTTTTCGCTAGCTAGCCTCGTTAAAAAGAATTTACCGACGTTTGTTTGTCTCGACTGCACTTTTCTACCTCTTTGTTGGTCAGGCTTGATTTCGCAAAATTTATTTATTTCAGTTGGTTATCAAATGTGAGTTTAGGGTATAGTATAGGGTGGGGGTGGTAGTACTTGCCCCGTCATTACTGATGGGCTATACGCTAGTCCCATAATAGTAAAAACTATCCTATAACATCCCATAATAGTTAAAACACTCTATAACATCCCATAATAGGTAAAAACTATTGTATAACAACCTATAATGGTTAAAACACTCTATAACATCCCATAATAGTTACAAACTATTGTATAATAACCCATAATGGGCAAAACATTCTCTAACATCCCATGATAGTTTTGTTGCTAAGCGACCATATATAATGTTGATCATTACCAAAAAAAAAGGGAACGTAAAAGCTTCACGACAATATAACATACCGTTTTCTGCCTCTTTCTTGGTCAATTTCACAAAATTGATTTATTTTAGATAGCCATGGGGGGGGGGGTGTACTTGCCTCGTAATTTTTGACGGGCTATATGCTAGTAATAGTTAAAAAACCACTGTAACATCCAATAATAGATAAAATATTCTCTAACATCCCATAATAGTTAAATAATCTATAACGTCTTATAATAGTTAAAGTCAGTTTATAGCATCCCATAGTAGCTACTCTATAACGTCTCATAGTAATTAAAAACTACTGTATAACATCCCATAATAGTTTTAAAAACCACTATAATATCCTATATTAAGTTAAAGAAAAACACTATAACATCCCATTTCTTTTCTATGTGATTTTTCGCATAAAAAGATGTGCATGCGCATGCACGCACGCACGTAGATAAGTAATATTACCCAGGTACATACCCTCAGGGTCCACTTAGTTTGGGTGCAAAATTTCAGGTTTCTAAGTTCCTTGCTCTTGGAGATATGATGGTCACATATTCTTTTATAATTGGTTTTTCGCTAGCTTGCCTCATTGAAAAGATGCGCACGCGCGCATGCACGCACGTGGATAAGTAATAATACCCAGATGCACAACGAGCATGCGCGCACGTGAATGTCTACCTGTCTCTGTGTGATTTCTATTTGTAATATAAGGAATCACTTCTTTCCTGTGTGGTTCTTTGCTAGCTTGCCTCATTAAAAAGATGCGCACGTACATGCGCGAACGCATGTGGATAAGATAAGTAATACACAGGTGCACACCATCAGGGTCCACTTATTATGGGTGCAAAATTTCATATGTCTACGTTCTTTCTCCTTGAAGCTATGGTGGACACATTTCTTTTCTATGTGGTTTTCCGCATGCTGGCCTCATTAAAAAAAAGCGCGCACGGACGTTGATAAGATAATTAATACCCAGGTGCACGCCCTCAGTATGGGTGCAAAATTGCAGGTGTCTAGATTCTTTCCCCTTGGAGTTATGGCGGTCACACACAGACACGATCTTTTTGTTATTATAGATCCCTGTATGTAAGAATGGACAACTCCAATGACCTCTATAATTAACATAAAAGAAATTTCTTGTCTTCTTGGTACATTGGTATTACTCAGAAAGATGAAAAAACGTAACAATGATAAAGCCTAGAACACATTTATCAGTGTATGTTTGTTTG
>NW_013670549.1:28534-38527 GCF_000517525.1 Limulus polyphemus | reverse complement strand
GGTTTCTAGCGTTGTAAGTCTGCAGACATACCGCTGTGCCACTAGGGGGCTTTATTGTTTGTTTGTAATTAAGCACAAAGCTACACAATGGGTTATCTGTACTCTGCCCACCACGGGTATCGAAACCCGGATTCTAGCATTGTAAGTCCGCAGACATACCGCTGTGCCACTGGGGGCTTTATCATTGTAAGTAACACAGTACAGACAACTTTTCTTTTCACTTCATTTTCTCGCTTCTTCTGTTTTCTTGGATCATTTACTTTCAATGTTTTTAACAACAAATACAATTCTAATTTCACTAAATCACTTTTTTCGTAATTTAAGCAATACTCTTATATTTTACCTTAACCTTCACATTACTGATTCGTTTATTTACCGGCAACTACTCAACGTGATGTATTATGTAAATCCCCGTTAGAGATTATGTTATTGTTTTTTTTATCATGTTATAGCATTCAGTGTAAGGAACTAACTTGAGAAATTTGGTAAAATAGCTCATTTTCTATATAAACATACACAGGAAACCTCAACAGTCATTAGTACGATTACTTACATCAGTAATGATAGTTTTCATCATGTTTTTCTGTGACTCTTGTGTTATTAAGGACCCTTTAACCAACAAAATCATTGACTCTCAGGCAATTTCATACAGGAATTGTTTAAAAAAGTTTGTTTGAAAAGCCGATGGAATTCATATAGATTACAAAAATGTATTCAAGATTAACTTAAAACGAATATTGCAAGAAAACAGTAGCTATTGCAAGGAACTTGTCCAAATAATTCGCCCCCCCCCCATCTACTCATTAAGGTGAAGTTATGGATTTGGCCCACAGTTGAATAACAGCTGGTAAAATGTATTATTATATACACGATACCTGAAGTTTTCTCGTATTAAAAATATTGCTTAAAAAACATATATACAATTAAGGCCTAAATCTAACTGCAGTGTATTATTCTTTACTACGTAAAACATATGTTTTCACTTATAAGTGTATAATATATATAGACATAAAAATCATGGCTCGTTTTTCACAAAGAATTCTATATTTTGCTCGCAAATTAATCTGTCTGTTTGTTTCCTAATATATTACACATACATATATATATATATACATTTGTGTACGCCGGAACAACGACAAATATAAAAGGATTTTTCTGAGTATTTCTCAAAGACTGTGGTCACCTTCAGATAAACATATTGATTTCCCTGGAAAATAATGTATTTTTTTCAAGACTGTTTTATTGTTATTGGTATATATCGTTCATTTTTCCGTCTGAAACACAACTTCTAACAAGACATGAGAGATAGATCTGAAAGATAGCACAGGCTCATCTATACGTCTTATTTTCGTAAGCCAGATTAAGATTAGTTGTATCATATCATTAATTTTCCTTTTAAAAATGTTTCATGATAATATACCGTATCTACTATGGTAAGCATTTATATGATGGTTCTCTTTTTTTCAAGTCGTAAGAATACATCTTGTTTTTGGAAGCCAGATTAAGGGTATCCGCATCATATTACAAGTTTAGCATTTTATGTGCTTCTGCTAACTAGAGATATCCACCAAACGGTTTGCTACAACACCAAAAAGCGTAATGGATAAGTGTTTTTCGATCTTCAATTGAAGTGGGCGCCAATGTACAAAACACCACTTAACTGTCTAAAAACAAAACACAACTCATAATACACAGAGGTTCTTTTAGACAGAGACAGTGACAGCTTGTAATGTATTAGCTGAATCGATTTTTGTCAAAAATCTGTTGTCTTCTCCTGAGTGAACATAGGAACCATGATATATCTTCGTTTTCATACAATGTCTAAAATGTCTGAAATTTCGTTCTTTTCTTGTGTGTTTTTTTTTTTTCGTTATGGACTAGAAGGATCTCAAATTTCTTCCAATCCAATTTAAATGCATGAGTTTTCTATACTTCGTGTTTCTTCAGATGCTATTAGTAAAAAATACTGCATTCTAGATGTTCTACATACTCAAGTATTTTTTGTCAATAAAGTGGAGGCCCGGCATGGCCAGGTGGTTAGGGCACTCGACTCGCAATCTGAGAGTTGCGGGTTCGAATCCCCACCAAACATGCTCGCCCTTTCAGCCGTGGGGGCGTTATAATGTGACGGTCAATCCCACTATTCGATGGTAAATGACTAGCTGCCTTCCCTCTAGTCTTACACTGCAAAATTAGAGACTGCTAGCACAGATAGCTCTCGTGTAGCTTTGCGCGAAATTCAAAAACAAACAAACAATAAAGTGGTGGTGTCTTCCATAAAATCCTTAAATAACCCAGAAATATTTGTGTCAGTTAATGTTTTGGAAATCTTTACCAGACAGTTCTACTTATAGTATTTCCACCTTTATTGCCCATTAAATATGAGTTTTATTTGAAGATATTACAGAATCTTCAATTTCTGTAGCAACAGACAAAAACGTACATCATATTTAACGGCATAATATTTCATCAAAATAGAATTGTATACAATTTAATATTTTTATGTATCTTATTATAACCACTAAAGTTTAGTCAGGGTATTCTCTACGTAACTATATTTTATTCTCTGACTAACTACATAGTTTATTCTGCCACCTGTGGTTTGACTGGATAGTGTAGTATACCAGATCCGGTAAGTATTTGGTTGAATAAGTCCTATATAAACTTATACTTTTCTTAAGTCATTAAAACTTTAGGAACGATATATCTTAATTCCTTTGTCGTCTTGTAAGATAAATAATAATTTCATATATTCAGAACCCCAACTCTGTTTTGTTTATTTTTGTATTGTAAAGCTACTAAGGCTGTTTACTGCTGTTCCTAATTTTGAAAACTCCCGATGAGAAGGAAGGAAACCAATCGGTAGCACCAACTGCCAGTCTTGAGCTATTGTTTTACCAATAAATAATGGGACTACCTATCACATTATAACGCTCCCACAGCTGAAAGGGCAGCGGCGGTGGGCTTCGAAACTGCAACCCGTTGATTGCGAATGGAGCGCCCTCATCACGTTGTTTTGTAACCACTTGCCCATCAAGAGGTTAGTGGTCGACAATAAACTCCATTAATACGTTTCCTGCCTTGCATAATGTTCATTTCCCGTATCATTAGTAAGTAGCTATTTCTAATATACATCCAATAAGCAGTTATTGTCAAGTCTTAAAAAAATTATGATTATCTACATAAATTTATCATTCTAAATTCTGTTTTCTCCTACTCATATATAGGAAAAAGTTCACAATAGGGCTAATAAAACACTGTTGTTTTCTCATTAGGTAAAGAAAAAAGGTGATGATGTTAATAAGCAAACTAAAATTGTTTCCATGGATAGTGCCAGATATACACGACTGTTTAAGTTTAATACAAATGTTATAGTTTAGATGGTTTAAGTATAGCACGAGTGTTAAATTTACTTATTTTTAGAACCAATAGTTTATTGCAGGATTGTTTACGTAACTCTTTTCGAATCATGAATTCGTGATTGTTGTATTATTGCGTCATATTACTAATATCTTCTAAACTTTTCTCATTGTTGTAATTGGGTATTGTTGCATCATAATATCTAGTAGAGTGTGGAATGTTCTAGGCTATAAATATACGTTCAAAATATAGTTAGAGCTAGTTAGATCTAAACTGCGTGATTGTGAGTTTAGCCATAAAGAGCATATAGTGGCGATATTTAAAGTGAAATTATCATAGATTGTGTTGTAATAACAGAGTTGAGAAGAATAAATTCGTCTCGTCAAATGATGTTCTAAAGTATCTGAACCAGCTTGTGTGAACTTTAATGAAAAATAGACGATTTTTTAAAGTTCTGGATATAACTGTGGTAACCAACATTGTAACGAACATTTGTATATATGTTTGACTTGTTTTAATATATTATTTTAAAACAAGTGGACTGTGTGCTGTTTGTTTTTTGTTGAAATTAATCGCCAACAAATCACAGACACCTACTGTAAAAAATCTGGCCCATATATACATAAAACCTGACAGATAGATATTTGAGAAAATAGATTATACTCTGAAATAATCTTATCAATAAGAGAAATTAAAAGCCATAAAATGTTGTCGAACTAAGTTCGAATTTGTTTAAAATTAGATAGAAATTTTCATTAAATCAATTTTATCTTTATTTGTATTAAGGATTTCGCTGACTTCATTTGTTTTTTAATTTTTTTATTATATAACAGGTATATATGATAGCACTAAACATTCTTCCTTACTTTTTTCAGCAAATGGTTTTAACTTAATATTTTTTACCAAAAATATATTTCAGTGTCATTTGATGTTGAGTCAATGTTCACCAAAGTACCTGTGAAAAAAGCTATTGAATGTTTCTAGAAAAAACTGAAAGAAAATAATAATTCAGTCTTAGAAATAATGGATATAATTAACCTGGTAGAAATATGTGTTGAAAACTCATTTTTCCAAATTAATAGCAAAGTTTATAAGCAGAATGAGGGTTTAGCTATGGGTTCTCTTTTATCTCCGTTATTGTGTGATTTATTTATGGACAATTTTGAAAGTGAAGCACTAGAAAAATAAGATAAAAAACCTGATGTTTGGTTAAGGTATGTGGATGAAACATTTTTGATTTGGCGGTATGGTAATGATGAACTAGCTAATTTTGCTAATTACCTTAATAAAATTGATAATTCTATAAGATTTCGTTATGAAATTGAGATAAATGGTTGTTTACCCTTTATGGATGTTTTAGCGAGTAAAAGTAAGGATAAATTGGAAACTACCATTTATTGTAAACTTTTATCTGTAATCAGCCCATCATATCAACAACCTGGTCACATTACATCTCAAAAAACCTGTGTTTTTTTATTATTATGTGGACAGGATATTAAAATTATGTTGTAAGCAGGATGATATCAATAATTAGTTATTGTTAATTAAGCACATAGTAGTGGAAAGAGGTTTAATCCAGATGTTGTTGACAGAGCTGTCATAAAACTAAAAAACGGAGATAAAAATATTAAGTTAAAACATTTTCTGAAAAAATTAAGAAAGAATGTTTAGTACTATCATATATACCTGGTTTATCTTGTCAAATAATGAAAAAATTAAAAAAACAAATGAAGTCAGCGAAATTCTTAATACAACTAAAGATAAAATTGATTTAATTGAAAAATTTGGTATATATAAAATATTATGTGAATGTAAAAAAGTTTATATAGGACAAACTAGAAGAAATTTAAAATTCACACTGAATGAACATAAAAGAAATGTTAAAAATAATAATATTACTATTTCACCTTTAGCAAAACATGTCAGTGAAACTAATCACACAATTCAATGGGAAAAACCTGTTATTTTAGCACAACCTGGAAATGTAATTGGTAAAAAAAATAAATTTAGATTATCGAATAACGATGATGGACCTGATAGAAATGTTGTCAGCAGATGGCGTGAAATTCTTTAATATGTAAATTGGTGTTTTGATAATTGTATAAATAAGTGTTGTTTTTTTGGAAAACATTACACTCCTGGGGATGACGCAGTAGTATATTTTGAAACATGTAGAGTGTATGAGATATAATCTACTGAGATAGTATTCTGAAAACAACAATTTTCATCATCACTGGCGAATGCTTTGCTTAGACAAAGGCTGACTAATACAAATGTGTAAACCGTGCATTGAATTTCCTGGACATTTTTCTTGACATGGAGACAATGTTTCAAGGTTCATGCTGATTTCTTCATCGGATCTTTTTTTTATTCTAATAAAAATTCATTTTTCATTAAATGGAGTCTAAAGATATAAGTAGATAAATTATTTGTGATTTGTTTAAGTAGCGGACTGATGAGAAAGTAAATAATATCTAGAAGTCTTTGGTAGTTTAGACGTCTCAAATTTATATTCCTAATCCTCCAGTGACAATTACCCAGAAACTATCCTTTTATGCTCATGAAACACCAGAAATAAGCCAGTAATATAATTTTTCTAAAATCACTGATTAGCTTATCAGATATTTCAACCCCTAAATACGTTATATTACTAAAAGCCCTATACTTCTGAGATGGCCCACTCCCTATCGTGTCATCTAGCGGTCTGATTTGATGGCATTTACTAAGCCAACAATTCAAATACACTCTATGATGTGTTCGAGAGTTTAAAATTACGAATGTATATTTTTCTCCTTTTAATGATATGTTTTGTTTGTATGTTTACTATTAAGCACAAAGCTGCACAATGGACTGAAGGTAACGTTCCCACCACGAGCGTCGAAACTGTGTTTTTGGCGTATAAGTCTTCAGGCTTACTGCTGACACGTTTTGATATGAATGTCAAATAATCTACTATCTGTCTACTGTTGTTTTTCTAAACGTCACATTTCCTTATAGAATAGTGAAAAAAAAAAGATCACTTCAAAGATCAACATGTTTATGAAGTTTAAGAAAATACTGAAAGGCAAAAAAAAACTTTTTTATAATATTTAAAAGAGGTAAGAAGCTTATAAATCATAATAGCTGGTTTGTATAAGTAACATATATGTGTGTCACTTGAAGAAAGACAGGTGTGGATGTCTCTATACTGATCACTGTTAACAAGCTGCAGTCCCAAACAAGTGCTGTGTCGAAGAAACAAAACAGCCTCAAAACGAATTTATCTTTTTTTGGTTTCTTGTGACTACCAACCTCACCAACACGCAAAGTCTTCAGAAAATTAACTTATTTTATCCTCATACCTTCAAGTCGTCTTTTTAAGAAGTGTAAAAAATCCAAATAAAAAAAATATGAAGTAGGAATGGGAGCACTAAAAAAATAAGGAAACAAGGTAGGAATGGGCAAGATAACATTAGAACACTTGGTTATTATCCCACCCATTTCTACTCCATGTGCTTTATGTAACTTGTCAGATGTTTAAACTAAATGAAAGGTATATATAGCTAAATTTCTCTGTTGTAAACTTAGTTTCAGCAACCAAGTACAGATATATGTATATAGTCAAATTACATGACTAACGAAATTCATGACATCATAAGTGGAGTGTTTGATGTCAGAAGTGACACAGGAAGCTCCAATAGTCATAAATTATTTATCAGAGACATTATAGCTTCTGACTGATAAGATGTGTGCCACAAAATAGTATCAAAACCGCTGATGTTTGAAAATTTTAAATATGTTGAGTATTTATAAAGGATTAGCTACTAACAAAACTCAATTACAGTCCATAATTGAATTAAAGTTCAAAGTAAAACACGAAATAGGTTCCACCATGTCTAAAAGCCCAAAGTGTTGTAATGTTATCCCACCTATTCTTACATTGTGCCATTCCTACTTCCTGATGCTTTATTTTATTTTATTTTTAACACTTGTCTCATAGATTTTTTGGTACTAAGTCTCGAGAGTGACTGAGCTCCAGGACTATCCTTCTTGTAGATTTTCTTAGAGCTATTTCTCGACATGTTCTGGCTATTGATGATATCTTTGCTGTAGTTTTTCATCCATCTATCCATGATGGCAGCATTTTCTTTGGCTGAATTAATGGCTAAGGCTTGTTTCGCATATTTAACATTACTGTTTCTAACATTATCTATATTCTTGATGTAATGCTCTATTCGCTGAGACAAAGAGTTTTCAAGCTTATCAACATAAGATTTTCTCCTTTTCCGTCATTTTGTTTTCTTGAAAGGCATACTTCAAACGTCAAATTGACCAACCTTGTATAGAGTTAGGGTAGAGAAAATAACAGATAATATATAAAGTTGTACTGAAAACTAAAATTTGAAACGTATTTAGGAGGTTTTAGGGATTACACAAATGGAATTTGAAATTTTTGAGATAAAGAAAAGTATCCTTAATGTTAACATGGAAATCACTTTGCACATGTACTATTCAAAACAATACTGGATATATTCAAGAACCAATCTTTTTTTTAGTTTATTAAAAAAAGTTCACTTATAATGTTTACCGAAAGACTTCCAAATTTCGTGAAAATATACACACCATATAAAAAGTTAGTAATATCAAATCTATAAAGACTCTATACGATTACAGAAAAGTCATAGAAAACAGACCATCTTGCCACACCCACATGTCACATCCTCTCTTTCAGGATTTGTTAACTCTCTCCACAAGGGCTCAGTCAATTTGACCGACCACGCTTGATGGCTCTGTAACCAAAGAAGATTGAAAGCTATAAAAATTATGTTTTGTCTGATGATGATGATATTATAGTGAGTAATTTACGTTAAATTTCGTATTCATTAGAGGGGTGGTGAATAAATTAGAGAAGAGGAAATACCTATAGAAAAAATGTTACATCTCTTACATTAGGGGAAATTTGGGATTTTTTAAAATATTGCCTAATAAAATTAAGAACTTAAAACTTATATACTATTAACATTGATTCAGTAGGTACAAATTCCAGTGTAACAGTTATTATAAAATAAATGTAACAAGTATTTTGATACATAGGTAGTTGAATCCACTACGACAGACTTTTAACATTCATGATGTTAGTTTGTGATTTCATGGATGAAATCTATGCTAAATTTCGATTATTATCTATGATTTTTTGCTATACAAATTGGTATAACATAAACAAAAATAGTTTAATTAAATTTTGAATATATCTCAAATATAAGGATGGCCATGGTCAGAGGGTTAACATGTTAATTAATAATTAATGTATAATTAATCCCTTTATTAATTAAGGGTTAAGTTAATAATTAGATGCAAATGATATGCAAGTTAATAATTAATGTTTAATTAAGGTATGATTAATTAATTATTTAGATGTGAATGATATGTAAGTTAATAATTAATTAATGCTTAATTAAGGTATAACTAATTAATTAATTATTTAGATGTGAATGTTATGCACATTAAATAATTATTATCTAGTTAATGGTTTAGCAATTATAAATTACATCATCAACATCAGAAGCACATTTCTAGGTGACATCATATGATTAAGTCATCATCACCAGAGGGTGATGATCATCATCATATTATTTCATTAGAGTCATAGTTTTTTTCTTATATAATTAATCTTTAGGCATTCTGTTGTTTGAAATGTTTAGCCTATTTCTCTATATGCTGTTGTAATCATCTCATTTCCGGTACATACATGGAAACGTTATATAGACGACATATTTTTTCATTTGGACAGCAGGTCTTAAATCACTTAAAGAATTTATCTCACATACAAACTCCTTTCACAAAACAATCAAGTTTACCTGTGATTACTCCCCTACTCAGATTAACTTTCTTGACGTCACTGTTTTTCTAAAAGACGGAATTTTACACACTGACTTGTACAAAAAACCTACAGACAGACCACAATACCTTCACTATAAAAGCTGTCACCCCTCTCACACTAAACGAAACATTACTTACAGTCAAGCTCTTAGAATGAAGAAAATATGCTCAGATGAAGGATCTAAAACAAACCATGTTACAGACAAATTAAAAAGGCTAACAACAGTCAGAGGAAAAACATCCTAAATCAGAACAACACTGAACTTTCAAATAGAATTTTTCTTATTATTACCTATCAGTTTAAACTCAGAAATGTTTCACGAATTCTGAACAACATTTTCATCTCCTACAGCTCAACGATCGTCTTCAACAGATATTTCCTGAAGTTCTCGTTGTCTCCTTCCGAAAAAGCATAACTCTAAAAAATATCCTTGTTCACACAAAAGTGAATTACATCCCACCAAAAATGTTTGTCGTCCGTGTAATAAAGCCCTTTGTCAAACCTGCAAGTTCATAAAAACCACTGACTCATTTTCTGACAAGCACAATCAAAGAAACCTTGAAATATCCAAAGAAATCACTCGTGAAACAAAAAACACCATTTACCTTATACAGTGTAAAAAATGCAATCACCAATATGTATGACATACACAAACATCTCTTAGGAAACGTTTTAACAATCATAAATCTTCTATTAACACTTTAACCAACCCGGTCATTCCAATGTTACTTTCACCGGCATTGAAACAGGATTCAAAACTAAAGCAGATAGAG
>NW_013670549.1:23608-27603 GCF_000517525.1 Limulus polyphemus | reverse complement strand
AGGGACGGCTAGCGCAGATAGTCCTCGTGTAGCTTTGCACGAAATTCAAAACAAACTAAAGATTTTATAATGAATAATTAGGAATATTTGCGTTAGCATTTCCGCTCAAAGCTACACCAGAGATATAGTCTACCCCAATTATTCAACAGTACTCACTGCCAACACTTATATATCTCTAGATAAAGATACCGAAATCGACAGACAAATTGAAAGGGCTAACAACAAGGGAGAAACATCCTAAATCAGAGCAATACTAAACTTTCAAATAGAATTCCTCTAATCATTACCTATCAGTTTAAACTCAGAAACATTTCACGAATTCTGAACAAAATATTTTTATCTCCTACAACTGAACGATCGCCTTAAACAGATATTTCCTGAAGTTCCCGTTGTCACCTTCCGAAAAAGCATAACTCTAAAAAATATCCTTGTTCACACAAAAGTGAATTACATCCCACCCAAAAATGTTTGTCGTCCGTGTAATAAAGCCCGTTGTCAAACCTGCAAGTTCATAAAAACCACTGACTCATTTTCTGACAAGCACAATCAAAGAAACTTTAAAATATCCAAAGAAATCACTCTTGAAACAAAAAACACCATTTACCTTATACAGTGTAAAAAATGCAATCACCAATATGTAGGACATACACAAACATCTCTTAGGAAACGTTTTAACAATCATAAATCTTCTATTAACACTTTAACCAACCCGGTCATTCCAATGTTACTCTCACCGGCATTGAAACAGGATTCAAAACTAAAGCAGATAGAGAAATAAAAGAAGCTTATTGGATCGCTAATCTAAACAGTGTTCAACCTTTCGGAATTAATTTAGATCCTGGAATCGGTTATCTCTGTTCATTGGTTTCATCTCTGTCAGAAAAATAATTTTGATTCTTTGCTTATATTTATAATGTAATGTGAACGCCGAACTTCCTAAACTTACTATTTATTTAAGATAATGTTCCATACCTGTTTTTGTTATAAATTGACTATCATAAAATAACATTTTCAATCAGTCTCCAGGTGTCACCTATGTTTAACTTAAACACTTAAGTATAGTTTTAAATATACATATATTTAGCCATTTCTAAAGTAAAATATCCCTAACACCTTTTCACATACACTCTCGCCATCGGCTACACTGTACCGGAAATGAGGATGCTTACAACAGTTAAGAGAGAAATAGAATAAACATTTCTTGGAAAACCGGATGACCTTCATGACGTCACTAAACTCCTATTATATATAGATCACTCATTCGATTACACCACCATTCCCAGTTTGTCCCTCAAAAAGAATGGTCCACCTTTCGAAAGCGCTCGGGTTATAGGGTTTTTATTCATGTTTATATGCATATTATTTACATATGACGTCAAACTGCCTTCTCCATAGTTACCTTATACCTATTGGCGTAGAATAGTAGAAACACACTGAGCTCCAGATCCGGCGGGTCCAAGGCTCGAGCAGCAGTATGCTGCTGAAACCTTTCGTAGTTTCCGCTATGAGAGAGCCTTATAACTATGGCATTCAATGTCATTATTCCATTAATGGTAGCCATGTAGAAAGTGGATGTTGTTGATTAATAACCCTCCCTGTTCAAAAGTTGTGATCCTTAAAGATTTCTGACCTGCAATTTTGTCAAATAATCACAGAAAACTGTTAAGTTGAAAATGATATGTATGTGTTATTTTAAACCTGAATGTCATCTTATGTGACACATGAGCTAAGTGTTTTTTGTTGTTGGCTGCTTACTTCATTAGTTTTTGAATATTTATTGGCAAAGTCATTTTGTTTGCTTCGCTATTATATTCTAAGGGGTTGAATTACGAAATGTTAGTGTCGAAATACATTAATCGTCCCTTAGCAACATCCCTTAGTTGATGTATCTGAGTATAATTTTGATTTTCCAATTCCAATAAGTACATTTCTTGTAATTGTGTGGTTTCTCTTAAATGATGACCTTCTTGTCAAATAATCCATAGAAATATATAACATTTGCTTATTTTTGTGCCATAAAAAAAATCTTTATAATTTTTGTGGAGTATCTAAGTGTGATTTCTTAACCTCAGACTAAGCTCCAGAATTTGTAATTAAAGAATATTACGTATTTAAGCTCATTATACGGGTATAGTCTTAGATAAATTTTATTGGTCGTAGCTTATTGTAGTTAATCTTCTTGTGTCTGCTGTAGAACAACTGCTTGGTTAAATGCCTTTAAGTAAGAACAATTATTTCATTCTTATTCTCCTAAATGTATTTAGAATCTACATTAGGCCGAACATACAATCAAAAGAAATACACCTCTAATTTACGCAGTAATCAAGTTTGGTACAAAGGGATATAATGAAACCTTATAAACAATTTCCTCCAGAAACTTCAGGACATGGTGCTTCCATTTGGTTTTATTCTTTTTATCCCAGTGAATAAAGCTAGCACTGTATATCAAAGTAATTATTAAACCAACCAAGATTATCCGAAGTTTTAAAATTCTATGAAAAATTATTAAATTCCAGAGAAAATTTGTTTCTTTATAGAACAGAAAACAGAAGTTAGAATGACTAGATTTAGAAAACGAGAAATGCATTGCTACTTGCAAGTGATTGAATTTATCCAATTAATTTATTTTAAAAACTTCGTATTTAGTTTACGCTTATATGTAAAGATTTATATTATTCTTTAAAATCGATTCGAAAATCTGTACAACAGATTTATTTGTTTATTTATTTATTTCTAAGTAAAATATTGAGTAAGCTCCGTCGCCCAGCTGTGGCACAGCGAACTTACAAAGCTAAAAACCGAGTTTCGATACTCCTGGTGGGCAGAGCACAGATAATGCATTGTGTATCTTTGTGCTTAACTACAAACAAACAATAAAACTAAGTGCGATCAAAGTTAGTTTGTCAATGTTTGTAAATCCTGATATACAGAAGTACTATATGTATTTTTTGAAGAATTGTAAGTCAAGTAGAAACAGAATATTTCGAACAGCTAGGAATGCTCAGATTGATAATAAATACAGGATATCCTAACAGTCTGGTTCCGCTAGGAAACTGATTCCATAGAAAATGCTCAGATTGATAATAAATACAGGATATCCTAACAGTCTGGTTCCGCTAGGAAACTGATTCCATAGAAAATGCTCAGATTAATAATGAATACAGGATATCCTAACAGTCTGGTTCCGCTGGGAAACTGATTCCATAGAAAATGCTCAGATTAATAATGAATACAGGATATCCTAACAGTCTGGTTCCGCTAGGAAACTGATTCCATAGAAAATGCTCAGATTGATAATAAATACAGGATATCCTAACAGTCTGGTTCCGCAGGAATGCTCAGATTAATAATAAATACAGGATATCCTAACAGTCTGGTTCCGCTAGGAAACTGATTCCATAGAAAAAGCATCGAGCATATCTTGTACGAAGTCTCATTTTTCTGTGTTTGTAGCATTACATGTATTTACTTTCATTACGAATTGGAGAAAATATATGACCATGCTATAAAAAGTAAAACAAGATAACCTTAGCTTCTTGCACTTTTTTAAATTTAATATTTATTTAAATAACACAATTTCTGGTATTTACAAAATGTTTCACACAAAAATAGGTAAGGAAAAGAAACAGCTTTGGAACCTTAAGGAGCATCAGACATAAATGTTACATTTTTTGTTTCGGTTTTAACTACATATAAATTAATCATTGTTTGTTGTGGACCTAAAGCCGAAACTACTCCTGTAATATATGTATGTGTGAGGTTTGTTTGACGTAATATAAATGGTTCTTCCTTTATATATTTTGTACAAAATGTCTACCAGGAGTACTATATTGGTTTAGATATGAATTTACCAAATGAGAATGCCTAATAGTTTGAAGGAGTTTGAGTTAAACCTAAAGTGTAGTATTGTGCTAATGTTTTCAAAGTTTAAGTATTTAGGCTGAATTGATTGGTTTAGATATGAATTTACCAAATGAGAATGCCTAATAGTTTGA
>NW_013670549.1:21564-22608 GCF_000517525.1 Limulus polyphemus | reverse complement strand
AGTATTGTGCTAATGTTTTCAAAGTTTAAGTATTTAGGCTGAATTGATTGGTTTAGTTATGAATTTACCAAATGAGAATGCCTAATAGTTTGAAGGAGTTTGAGTTAAACCTAAAGTGTAGTATTGTGCTAATGTTTGTAAAGTTTAAGTATTTAGGCTGAATTGAAAGGTTGGCACTGAATTTATATTTTCAAGTCACAGCCATGTTTTTTTTAACCGATTTCAGACGATACGAGTTCAGCGTATTGTTGCATTAACGTCTTGATAAGTCATTGTAAAATAAAGATGTGAAAAAAAGCATTGTGGGGTGGGCATGATCGACAGAGAAACTCAGATACATTCAGGAAGACATTTGCCCTTTTAAAGGAATCAAGGAATCCAGATCATATCATAAGATTTTCAAATTTGTAAAGAGTGAAGATTTAAAAACAACTGCGCAATAAACTCGAGGAAGAAGAGAGACATTAGATGAAGACACTTATCGTAATTTACCGCTCTGTGATCTAATCAAAAGTAAGATTCATGTCTATCAAGACAGTCAGTTTTCAAATAATTCATATTTGTCTCAGCTGCTTCAATGTTATTTTAGTATTCACATAGCATTATAAATTTGAAGTTTATCAAACAATTTAGGTCTCATTACATTACGAGGGCAATCGGTTAAAATGTATCTAGTTTACTTTAAATACGGATATTGTACGTTTTGATAAGCAAAGTAACCTTTACTTCCTGCTGGTCGTCGGTTCATTCTTCTAAAAGAAAAACTATAATAAGCGTAAAGGTAACTATTACTTTACACTTCCATTTATGAAGTAAAATAGACTCTAAAGGTTAAAGATACGAGCATCAAGTAAACACCCAACTGTTAGCTATTTAGGAGGAAGAATCTTGAACTAACGTTTGAGTAGAATCATCGCCCATGTGCTCACTCAAAACCTTGGAATATACTACAATTAATTGGAATCATATTGTTGCGTCAGCGAGGTTACGTGACTAGTGTCACGCCACTTCTTTCTCGAACCTTCGGGAGATTACTAGATTGAG
>NW_013670549.1:14923-20564 GCF_000517525.1 Limulus polyphemus | reverse complement strand
AAAGTATTGTTAGAAGTTAACGTTCGTTATAGCGTTTGTTTTAGCGCGAATGTTAGAAATCAAGTGTATCGTGAAGTTATATTCAAGTAAGAATAAACCAGTTTTATTTAAGAAAGGACTTGTGTCGCTAAAGTTTCGACGGAACGAAGTTACGGAAAGTTAATTAACAAACGGAGACGTAACAATATAAAGGAATTCATTAGCAAATATCTTTGAAATATTTTACATAAGGGTGTAGAAGACATAATCATGTAACGATTTCTACCAGAAGAGCCACAGAAATCAACTATGACCATTCTATTCTAGGGTCATAAGTTAGGTTAACACAAGAAGAGGTTAGGCCTACTTAACAAATGTGCCAAGCATCAAAGCAGAATTGTTACGTGCAGAGTTTCATATAACATGCCTATAACATTTGGTCAATGTAGTTATTACTATTGAATATATCTAGCTAATACTATAAATATATAATATACATACTGAATTATTGAAAGTTAACAAGGTAAATTACAGCACAGCCTATGTGAATATTCGTGCTACTGGGTACTTTCTTCTTGTTTTAATTCTCGAAGAACTTACTACATTAATTTCAGTCTTCAATTTGGGAATCAAAAGATTCTTTTATACGAAGCCGCCTTATTAAAGAAAATGTTGATTATGTGATCTACATCGAGTCAAATACCACACTGTCATAAACAATAGGCCCAAACTATCATATAAATACTTGTACTTATTGTACTTATTAAAGAAAATGTTGATTATGTGATCTACATCGAGTCAAATACCACACTGTCATAAACAATAGGCCCAAACTATCATATAAATACTTGTACTTATTGTACTTATTAAAGAAAATGTTGACTATGTGATCTACATCGAGTCAAATACCACACTGTCGTAAACAATAGGCCCAAACTATCATATAAATACTTGTACTTATTGTACTTATTAAAGAAAATGTTGACTATGTGATCTACATCGAGTCAAATACCACACTGTCATAAACAATAGACCCGAACTATCATATAAATACTTGTACTTATTGTACTTATTAAATAAAATGTTGACTATGTGATCTACATCGAGTCAAATACCACACTGTCATAAACAATAGGCCCAAACTATCATATAAATACTTGTACGATAACAGATTATTTATCAAATAAAATCGATAAAGGTATATTAAGTCTATTAAAGAGTATTTGTTTGTTTTTGTTTTTTTTAATTTAAACGCAAAGCTGCACAATGTGCTATTTACGTTGTGCCCGCCGTCCGGATCGGCTCCAGAATTTTAGCGCTATAAACCTTCAAGCTTCCTGCTTAACCATCGAGTGAGAATACACTAAAGGTCATTTAAACAAATACATCCAAAGTATCAAAAAAGGAATACACGTCAATCTGATTATTATCATCAATAATTCCACTGAATGCTAAGAGAAAATTAAAGATGTTAATTCATAAACAATCGAAATATGATTTCGGTAATCTTTACCTTGTTTTTCCTTTTTATAATAGTCAGTATCATGATCTTTTAACAATTTATGTAAATTTTCGCTTTGTCTTAGTGAACATAAGAGTTTCTATGATAGTATGAATTCTAAAATTATACATGATCACGTTATCTTTTTCTGAAAATATCAGGAATACCCTTATGGTTGGAAACTTCAGCCCACGCTTATCAAACAACACATAACAATGCATTAGCTCTACAAAAGTGTTACTTCACAACAAAAACTTACATGTAGGTAGACTTATTTAACCTTATTATAACTCAAATGTTATTTAATTATTTGATGAAACAAAAAACATACATTTTGAAGTCATAAATTTCCTGTTTTCTAATTCAGTGATCCCATATACGTCATGCCACGATGTTACTCCTCACAGACCAATAGAATTGTTCAACATCACAAAATCTCCATAAACTACACCCATAAGCTCACTCGTCATTTTTTTTTTTATAAATGACACTTCTATAATATTCTAAACCCCAAGATTATTCAACTTTATGTTCAGTATAATTGTTCAACTTTATGTTCAGTATAATTGTTCAACTTTATGTTCAGTATAATTGTTCAACTTTATGTTCAGTATAATTATTCAACTTTATGTTCAGTATAATTATTCAACTTTATGTTCAGTATAATTATTCAACTTTATGTTCAGTATAATTATTCAACTTTATGTTCAGTATAATTATTCAACTTTATGTTCAGTATAATTATTCAACTTTATGTTCAGTATAATTGTACTCCTGCTTATGGAATTAAAAGATATAAACATTTTACATAATATCGTGATCTTTTTAAACTATCTTATCTCAATATTAGTTTCTCGTGACTTATCATTGTGCCTTTCACTGCTATACACTACTGATAATACTATAGGTAATTGGGTATGCACTACTGATAATACTATAGGTAATCGGCTATACACTACTGATAATACTATAGGTAACGGCTATACACTACTGATAATACTATAGGTAATCCGCTATACACTACTGATAATACTATAGGTAATCGGCTATACACTACTGATAATACTATAGGTAATCGGTTATACACTACTGATAATACTATAGGTAATCGGCTATACACTACTGATAATACTATAGGTAATCGGTTATAAACTACTGATAATACTATAGGTAATCCGCTATACACTACTGATAATACTATAGGTAATCGGCTATACACTACTGATAATACTATAGGTAATCGGCTATACACTACTGATAATACTATAGGTAATATCATATCATGAAAATGGTGTCGTGTTTCTCTTTGAGTTACTCTCATCGATCTGTGATGGCCATGATTACCTATTAATGAGCAGCACAGCAATTTTCACTCTGACAAGTTTCTACACTTTGCGTGAAAACAATATTAGACTACGCCTTCTGATGGAATTTCCAGAGAATTTCTAGGCTCCTCTTGATCATGAAATTCAAAGACCTAGATTAAGCAGATCAAAAATACAAAGTTTATTGGATCTGCATCCGGGGTTTTGATGTGTAAATGTACAGTCGAATAGAATTGGTGTGATTCTAGTTTCTTCAGCCATCTTTCTCATGAAAAACAACCGCTGATTTGGTGTTGTTAATATCACTAAGAAATATGCTAGGCTTTAGTGTAATGATCTTTTAGACCAGAGAACTCTCTCTGAAACTAATAAATTCACTTTCCGAACGAATACGTTACTCCAGATAAGTTTGAAACTGTGGCTCAGACACTACTTGCAGTCTTAAATGTTTTTCTGTATGAGTTTCGTTTTGCTTTCAAGCAGAAAATTAAAGGCTTCTTTTTTCTAAATGTTGTACCTTTTGGTTATACATCATTTAACAATTGCTCTGTACAAATAATCTTCTTCAGAAAAATCTGTGTGATGAACTTCAGCTATAGGTGTCCTTGTATACGTGGTGGGATTATATCGTGGAATGGTCGGGAATTCGTCATGAATAAAACATATTATAGATTCAGATATGGTCCCAAAGCTGCATGTGGAGTGACGAGCCAGTGCATCAGCAAATAAAAACATTCCACATAAAGTACGAGCAAAACTAAATACATGAACACGTATACATTTATTTAAGTTTTGTGAATTGGTAAGCTGTACATCTTAGAAGTGAGCTAATGACTGCACACATGTTTTTATGTGTTTTGTGAGTATTATGTATTGAAGAGTAATCCAAATCTTCTAAGCTGGCCAAACCTCGTAATATGTTAAAAGGGGTTCAACTGGAAATATTGTTAACATTGTGGATACCAAAGCAAATTGGTCATTATAGGTTTCAGTTTCTTGTGTATGATCTAATATTTCTGATCAGTTAGTTATACAAAATTTATTTCATTATCTATAAACTACATTTTAGTTTTTGTCTATGCAGCTAGTTTACGTTTGATCAGAAGGTACTAATAATCATATCAATTTGTTCACCTTGTGCTTTGAGAACTACACAAACAGAGCCACTTATCACATTCAGTTTTCAATATATTTTTAGCGTCGTAGTGGCTCATAGAATGGCTCTGAGTTTTCCAAGTACAAATCTCATAGCTCCACCATCTTCTGACTGATTTGCTTTTTTAATTTCATGCAAAGCCACAGGAGGGCTATCTGCACTAGCTGTCCCTAATTTAGCAGTGAAAGATTAGAGGGAAGGCAGCTAGTCATCACCACCCGTCACCAACTCTTGGGTTACTCTTTTACCAACGAATAGTGGGATTGACCATCACATTATAATGCCCCCATGGCTGGAAGGGCTAGCATGTTTGGTGAAATGAGGATTCGAATCTGCAACAACCTGGCCATACTGGGTCTTGACTAATTTGAGATCTAATTACAGTTTTTGGACTCAGGAGGTCAAACATTTTGATTAATGTAGTTGATCACGCCCAAGGTCTCATACATTAATTTACCCTAATCCTGCTTAAAAAAAATTCAGTTTGAGGGTAGGCTGGTAGAGATCCTGATGAGTAATAAAATCAAATCGGGTATACCTACCCCACACATAGTATTGCTGGCACACAAAAATATAGCTAATAAAAAGGGGAAAAAATCTCATAGATTAATTAACTCTAATCCTGTCTAAAAGAATTTCAAGTGACGCCACTATCAAGGATTCCTTCTTGTTTTCTTTGCAAGAGAAGGCAAAATGCATATCAGCAGGCCACATCATACCTCTGTAGTTATTCATTTTCCACCTGTTGTGCTCTAAGCACCACTGAAGGAATACTTTAGTATTTTTGTCTGAGATATGCAGTTTATGGACTGGTTATGGGATGTCATATAAATGTTTTACAATGTCCTTCAATTATATGGTTAGTGATGATATCTTTTTCATCACTATTCTAGGAAAGAGGGGGCTGAAATTCTGTCTGGAGTCTGCTTTATTAGCTTCTCAAATCATCTCTTGACTCATTTAGTCACCTATAGTTTGTGGCATCAATATTTTTTTCTAATGACAGGTGTTCTCCATTTTGATTGCTTTATAGACGTACTTGTGTCTTTAAACAGCCCTATAATTATCCTTATAACGACGACCTACTAATTTTGTAAGTAGGTTTCCTAACTGTTTTGGAAGCTCTTTACAAAAATGAAACTAGAGGATGAAATGGTTCGAACTTTGACACGAACGTTCCTAAAATTATGTAGTTTCAGTAAAATAAACTATTTAATTTTGACTTTTTCTAATATTTCTAATGAAAATTTTTTAAATTTAAAACGGCATTTCATAAGGACAATCTTGCTAGAAAGTTAGACAGATTCTCTCTCATACCTTCTGCCTTGCAAGATTATAATATGAATACATCTTTATTAAGCCTAATGCCGTTAGAGCTCGAGAAAAGCAGTTAGAGCACGTGACATGAGCTGGTGTTGCTTGAGGAGAAATATATAAAAATTGCTGGGTAAAAGTTATAGCACGAGACTACTACCAATATATAAACCGAAGGTTAAGAAACTTATTGCATGTATGTCAATAGCAAGGAGGTGAGAAACTTCAGTATATATTGATTGCACATGAAAACTAGATATCAAAATGTCAAAATGAACCACAGATATGTCCTGTTCAAAAATGGTGCATGAGGTTTGTTTGTTATGGACTTCGCGCAAAGCTACACGAGGGCTATCTGCGCTAGCC
>NW_013670549.1:12340-13886 GCF_000517525.1 Limulus polyphemus | reverse complement strand
TCTTGATGAAGTGTATGGTAATAGTTAGCTAAGTTTGAGAAATTCTGTAAGTAAATTCCCTGTTTAGTGTTATTGAAATTTATTTTTATACGTTTTAACTTGGAACAGCAATGTAAGGATTTGCCTTTCAGTTTCATTTTTGCATCAATTAGCCCCCTAAAGCTTATAATCATAGATACCTCTCACCAACTTTCTTTGATTTAGCTTCATGGTTAACATTACCCCGTAGAAAAATCAGGAAATGTTTAACTAATTATTGAAAAGATAAACCAGGCTTCATATAAGGTAATGAAGTTGATAAAGTTAACATAAATAGAATAACGTTCAGTTTTTATAACCTAATCATATACCTAATTTATAACCTAAGATAAATATTATTGATTTCTCTGACTCTTACATTTTCACGGACATTAAACTGTGTAAAGCTTTATTTGGAAACTGAGTAATGGAATTGTTTTATCACTTGTCATGAATCACGGAATCTTTGGCTCTGGGTTGTGTGACAAAATATTCTGTAGGTCTAGTGTTACAACTTGGTTAATATATAAATTGATAAAGAAATAGGGGAACAAAGCATTACGTATCGTGTTAAATTCGGTAAACTTATTTTAATTTAGTGTATAAAGATTAAGAAAATCAATAATTATTAAGCATTAAAATACAAGATGATTAAATGTTAAGGCATGAAGATATTCACAGTGAAGATACTTACTTTAAGCAATTAAACCTGTAATGTTTCAGCCAATAGAAATGGGCCTTCTTCAAGCTATGAACGATTAACAACAATTACTAATTCAAAATGCACATGTTGAATTATAAGTATTTAAAATAAGTGTAAATAAGTTGTTTACGAAAACATAAAAATAAAAACACGTAAAATAAAAAATATCCAGGGAATTTTTTCAAAGAAAGTTTGAAATTTCCTATTGGTAAGGTTCTGCAGTTTTTTTATTTTTATATTATTTTCACTTCATAGAATGTTAACGTTATTTTCGGTTTATTTTAAATGTTTAAATCCTAGGACTATCCTTTAATCATTGGGTTCAGTTTCAATTAAATATTTTGTTTTGGATAATGTATTTCAATGATATTTCTAATACCAGCTTTGGTATAATTAACGAGTTGATGCTTTTCGATAAGTTTGTTTTGAATTTCGCGCAAAGCTACACGAGGGCTATCTGCGTTAGCCGTCCCTAAGTTAGCAGTGTAGGACTAGAGGGAGGGCAGCTAGTTGTCACCATCCACCGCCAACTCTTGGGCTACTCTTTTTACCAACGAATAGTGGGACTGACCGTCACATTATAACGCCCCCCACGGCTGAAAGGGCGAGCATGTTTGGTGTGACGGGGATTCGAACCCTAGACCCGCAGATTGCGAGTCGAGTGCCCTAACCACCTGGCCATGCTGGGCTTTTCCGATAAGACATCTCCATATTCCGACAAAGTTTTCACTGACATGTTTAGTGTTTTATTTTTGAATTTCGCGCAAAGCTACACGAGGGCTATGTGCGCTAGCCGTCCCTAATTTAGCAGTGTAAAACTAGAGG
>NW_013670549.1:9585-12143 GCF_000517525.1 Limulus polyphemus | reverse complement strand
GACCCTAACGACATGGCTATGTTTAGTGAAAGAGAATGGTGGTTGTTTTGAGCTTTTGTTTGTTTTCGTATGGTTTTCTTGTTTTTTGTTGTTTTTTACCTTTTCTTAGATAGAACCAATTTCATGGATGAAAAATATCAAATACTATACTTAAATCACTGTTTAAATTGTTTGGCTAGATACGAAAAGCGTGATTTTAATTGTATATTTTAAGGTTCCAAGTTTTTGTTATAGGTGATGAGCGCATTTCCAGTCCACATATTGTCCTGAACGATGTAGAAAAATCGAAAAATTTATTGATTTTTTTTTTTTCCAGTGGTGCAGTGAATGTTGTTGATATGTTTTAAAAACATTACTTTCTTCATGTTAAAAACCGCAGAAAACATCATAAACATACCTCAACCACTGTGTGTGTGTGAATGAATTGAAAGTGTGGCATAACGTCAATTTATTTCACTTCATTTTTAGTCCTGACATCTTTCTCGGTTGGATCATTTCACCATAAAACAACTCTGAAAATAAGCCCATAAACACGTCTCAGTTGTTTTAGTTATTAAAGAAGTTAAAATCATAAAACCAAAATGCAAAGTTTCGATAAACAAAGGCTATATTCCTATAGAAGAAGTTTTTAAGCAAGTTATTGAAAATATCATCAGTGACCCTAAACGAGTTATTACCACAACGTCTTCAAATTCAATGACATTATTTGATCTAGCATCATAGATTTGCTTTCAATTCAACGAGGCATGGCCAGGTGGATAAGGCGCTCGACTCGCAATCTGAGGGTCGCGGGTTCGGATCCCCGTCCCACCAAACATGCTCGCCCTTTCAGCCGTGGGGGCGTTATAATGTTACGGTCAATCCCACTATTCGTTGGTAAAAGAGTAGCCCAAGAGTTGGCGGTGGGTGGTGATGACTAGCTGCCTTCCCTCTAGTCTTACACTGCTAAATTAGGGACGGCTAACGCAGATAGCCCTCGTGTAGCTTTGCGCGAAATTCAAAAACAAACAAACAATTCAACGACACAACATATTATCAAATGGACTCTATATGGGTGGTATTTTATCTAGTTCATTAGCCAATGTATTCCTAATTCAACAAGAGAAGAAGGCTTTCAATAAAGCCTTGACGGAATACGGGAACCTTCCATCAAAAAGAACAACCTGGTTCATCTTACAAAACCGGAATTGGAAGAAAACCAACGGAATATTACACTAAATCAAAGATGAAACATGTGAATACCTTTGATCAGGTGAGTCTGGAACAGTTGTTATTTTAGCGTAAAGCAACATAATTGGCTATCTGCACTCTGTCCACCGAGGAGAATCGAAAACCTGATTTTAGCGTTGTAAATCCGTAAATCTACCACTGAGCCACAATATGGAAAAGAAGAGAATACAAGGATCAAAGGAAACTTTAAAGGACCGTCTTATGTTTCTAAACATTTAATGTGTGTGTTTTCTTATAGCAAATCTACATCGGGCTATTTGCTGTGTCCACCGAGGAGAATCGAACCCCTGATTTTAGCGTTGTAAATCCGAAGACGTACCGCTGTCCTACAGAGAGACTGAAAATTTAAAGATACAATTCATATCTGAAAACAAAATCAAAATTCTGCGAATTGAAACTCATCTAAACAGAAGAAAAATTACAGAAACTACACTGATAAAAAATTTCAAATATTTGCACAAATATCCCGAAGCTCCATTCTATCTTTACTGATAATAATCCATTAAACTATTTTTTTTTCGTGTTTTTATTTTTTCAATTATTTCATTGCCACTTCTGCTAAATACATTTTGTATTTATTTTGTAATTTTTCTAATTATTATTAGTCATACATAGCCTGAAGATCTTCTGTGAGCTGAAACGATATTAGGTTCAAACCTAAACCTGCAATTACTTCTGTTAACGTTCAGTGATTATTTATTTTAATTCTTAATTTAAAATATTATGACACGAATGATTCAAATACATTTACTTGTTCGTTTCGTACGTAAATACATTAAACATACTTGAGCCTTTGTTGTGCATTGAGCAATAAAGCCTTAATTTTATTTCAAGCAAAGTTGAAATCTTTAACTGTGTGCATTACAATTTTGCTGTCGCGTGATTAGTTAACTACCGCATTTATTGATATGCATTATACTGGCAAGTAATTAAAATTATTGAAATTTCACGCTTTGTGGACACAGATGTGGTTTAATTTTCTTTAATGAATTTTCGAAACACAATCATAATAACAAGTTTTAACTTTAATGAATCTGAACGAGATACTTAGTACTAAGGAAATATACTTATATTGTGAAGAAAGAAAATTACTTAATCAAAATGTCAAAACATCTAAGATCATTTTCTGTTGTTTTTTTTTCTGAATTTTTATATCCTTGTTACTTTCTAAACAAGTTTTTTTATACATAAATACCATCGCAATTTTAATTAATTTTATAAATATTGGTACCATTAAGTTCTCCCATTACCCTAAAATACAAACAAAGAACGACTAGCTAACAATGTAAGTTCGTAACTATGCGACGTTTGGCAGAGCGTGTATAGTT
>NW_013670549.1:6149-9024 GCF_000517525.1 Limulus polyphemus | reverse complement strand
CGCTGTTAATATGCCGTCTGTATGAAGGCTCACACTTAATGTTGCAGGTGTCACATATTACTATATATATGTGGCTGCAAGGATAGCTACTTAACTTACTTTGAGTCAAATTACTTTACCGCTGTCCCACCGGAAAACATTTTTCTGGATTAAAATACATCTTTAAAAGGAACGTGTGACTTTTCTGACGTGATCTTTGTGCTACCTTCTACTTAAAATTCCCTGGATAGGGACTTGGTAATTTTGACCGATCGCGTAACCATGAAACTATACATATTATAAATCTGAATGTATTAATTATATCTTCATTGAATTTGGCAAGTTTTAATTAAATATTGTTGCGTCAGCGAGGTCACGTGACTAGTATCACGCCATCTGTTTTCTAGAAATATCCTGTTCCTTCGTGAATGCCCTAGCATTTACTAGATTGGGGGTAGGCTGGTATATATAAGATGGTCACAACGTGACGGGACAATGAGTAGGTAATGAGTAATTGAATGTATGCGGACAAAATATTGTTGGCCACGTGAGACGTGAGCGTTTGTTATAGAGCGACTGTTGAAATTATGTGTATCGTAAGTTGTATTCGGAAAGAATAAACCAGTTTTATTTAACAAAGGACTTGTGTCGCTAAAGGTTCGTCGGAACGAATTTACGGAAAATTAAACTAACGAACGGAGACGTGACAAGAAGATTCACGAAGAGACGAGATGTACACTTTTATAGTATATAAACCGGCAAATAAAGTGACGGCAAGAATATAGTTGCAGATAGAGAGATTGAAGATATAGACACTGACAGTTGAGTCAAGCGCGGTATTGACAGTAAGTAAAGTGCGTGAGTCGTTGTGAATTATAGCGTATGTTTAACTTAAAATGACTGTGGAAATTCAGCGTATTGCAAAGTTGTATTGATAGAGAATAAACTAGTTTTATTTAAGAAAGGACTTGTATCGCTAAAGTTTCTTCGGAAAGAATTTTTACGGAAAATTAACAAACGAACAGAGACGTAACAATATAACGTTAATTAAGAGTTGTTGTATTTTTGTTCCTGTTATTACAATTTAAAAAAAAGAGCAATAACGGAGTAAATTCCATGCTATTTTACACCAATAGGAAAAATGGTAAAAACGAAAAACATCGATAATCGCCAGAACTACATTTGTTTCCATAATATACGAGAGGGACAAACCAATTTTTCAACGTTAAAGGGCGCTTTATGCTGTGGTGCAAAAGTGAATTAACGAAATATATTTTAGTACATGACATTGATTATGCACAGCTGTTTGTGTGCATGATTTTTATGGTCAGTGTAATTTGAGTTTGGTAAAGAGTAAAAAAATATTACTGTCCACATTCGTTGCTAATCGTTTCATGATAAAACATATTTCAAGAAACCTCCACATATATCCGTTATAAAAATTACTGCCTCAGAAATTGACAGTTTCATCAACCAATTATTTTGATTAAATAAAATATATTTCAGATTACTAACATTGGGTGCTTATAATCTCGAGCTGATTAGAAAATGTGAGTGGTCATCACCAGACTTCTGTAGCTCACACATGATTGGATTGAATAATAAAAAAACATAGACTGCTTGTGTCTAACAGGAAATATTGCTTCCTATTTCATGTACGCATCTAATATATGTCTCTTCGACTCTTGCCTTTTACTCTTTTTTTTAAATCATCTGTCAACAATCACTAGTCGAGTACAAGTAATTTGTCTCGTAGGGCCTCGAAGACTCACCGTTTCTGTTACATCATTACATCTGTGGAGAATGTGACAGAAATGCCAAGACGTTTTCTTACAAGACAAATCGTTGTTCAAGTGTTTCACCTTTATTTATTAATTTTTTTTTTCACATAGTAATTATGATATTTTCAAATTTCGGTCATCTATTTCGTGTGTTCTAATTAACTTTATTTTATAGAATATTCAAACTTCTAAATTGGCGAAGTTGTTTTCGTGTTTTGTTTCTTTTTCAGACTTGGAATCAGATATTAATTGCATTTCATATTTAAGTCACTCACAACCGGTTGGGCATTAATTTGAATTACCACTCTCTAGGTGTCACTTTCTCCAAGGCCCCCCAGTGGCACAGCGGTATGTCTGCGGACTTACAACGCAAGAAACCGGATTCCGATACCAGTGGTGGGCAGAGTACAGATAGCCCATTGTGTAGTTTTGTGCATAACTACAAAACAAAACAAACAAACTTTCTCCAAGAGGAAATGCCCAATCAGAAAACATTAAGAAAGCTTGGCATCTCTAGAAATTATACTACTGGCACAAGACAAAGTTACTTTCGACTTTGGCCAAACTTTTTCTTCATCATTAGAAAAATAATGTTTGTTTGAGAATTTTTACACAAGGTTATTGAAATTGATCTCTACGCGTAGTCGACCCTAACTTCGAACTAATGGATTGTAGGGAAGGCAGCTAGTCAACAGTACCTTCCACCAACTCTTAAGCTACTCTTCTCTAAACAAATAGAGCACTCTCGACCCCAAAGTGCTGATCACGGTAACCACTAGGCCACGCGCAGTCCAGGAGGAAAGAAAGAAGGGGTTTTAATGAGATAAAAGTTCTAAATATAAACGTAGAGTGGTCATTTTCTTATCGTACAAATATCGTACTTCTTTTTAAGAAGTAAAAAGCAATATAAACAAGAGGAAACACCATTAAGTGAAAGAATTAAGGTCTTCAATAAAACTGAACAATTCCTATGTAGTCTAGCCATAAAAATAAGAGTAAATGATTTTTTGAATTTCGCGCAAAGCTACACGAGGCCTATCTGCGCTAGCCGTCCCTAATTTAGCAGTGTAAGACCAGAGGGAAGGCAGCTAGTCATCACCACCCACCACCAACTC
>NW_013670549.1:0-5545 GCF_000517525.1 Limulus polyphemus | reverse complement strand
ATAACGCCCCACGGCTGAAAGGGCGAGCATGTTTGGTGTGACGGGGATTCGAACCCGCGACCCTCAGATTGCGAGTCGAGCGCCTTATCCACCTGGCCATGCCGGGCCCTTTTTTAATTGAACAAATTTTATCATTATGAGATCGTATTGGAGTTTTTAAGTACAAAATAAAGTAACTTTAGCAAATAAACAATTATTTGTTTCGCTTGAATTAAATAAAGAAGTAATTTCGTTATATTAACAACAGTATCGGAACGGCAAACCTTGAGAATAAGAGTAACACGTTTGTTGCTCAGGCCCTACTTTAATTAATAGGAAATATGTCCATCTTTGGACTCATTTAATAACATTTGCTAAACATTTGAGGGAATAAACCATCAATCTTCTTGCAAAATAGCTCCAAGTAATCTCTACGTCGGTTAATAAGTCAGGTGGCGTTCCTAGTAATACAGAATGGTTTAATTAGATTATAGTGGGGGAATTCTGAGCGTTACTTGTCTCAATACATTGCTGGAAACAGCATATTGTGTAAAATAGTACATTATCATGCAGATATAATTATGGTTCTTATGGAACTTCGTCAATGCCTGCTACCTTTGACTACCTTTACTATTACCATTAAACCATGTCCAAATCCCGGCTGTGATGATTGGCTTATTAGCCGTCACCCTTCTGTAGATATTAGAACTGTGAATATGCTGGCCTACAGTCCTGAACTCTCATTAAAGTCGTGGATGCTGTATCATTAAGTACGGTAGTACTTGATAGTAGGGATCGTGATGAAATAAAATGGCGGCCATAAAAATTGCCCGATTAAAACTATCTTTAAAATGCGATAATATTAACAATGACTGTTTCACAGTATTGGATGAGGAAAACTAAAAGTTATTCTACCTGTAAAGCCAACTAAATCACTATATACGTGTTTATGGAAGGAATCAAAATTTCACTATTTCAACGAATTTTCATCTAAGTAAGTAAGTGACTTTTCCAGACGAGCGAACAGAAGAAATAACGAACTTTATCGCTCTATTTTTTTTACAGAATTCTTCCGTCTGGGGCCTCAATAATTCATTTCTTGTACCGAAAAGGATACTGATATATGTATATATAGAAAATGGACGATGCGCTACTTTGGGCGTACAATTAGATTTGAGGGTAGGTTAGTAGAGGTACGGATGAGTAATAAAATTGAATCGGGTAAACGCACCCTATTCTTGGTGTTGCTGGCGCACAAAAATATAGCTAATAAAAGGGAAACAAACAAGTATAACAAAAAAGAAATGAATCCTATAAAGACAAGTAGGATCGATATATACGTAACTTAGCTAGCTAGAGTAATATGGAACGTTTTAGTGCTACAAAAAGTATTGAAACAAGAAAGTCAAAAGTTCCTTAAAATTTCTCTGTGCTTTGGCTGTAACTGGCAGTCGCAATAGTTTCTGTAATGTAGTTTCTGAATGTTTCACATTGTTGGAATCTTTTGACAAGTTTAAAAATTACAAAATTTTTATTTCTATAAAGCCTCCCCAGTGGCATGTCTGCGGACTTACAACGCTAGAAACCGGATTTTGATACCCGTGGTGGGCAGATCACAGATAGCCCATTGTGTAACTTTGTGCTTAATTACAAACAATAATTATCTTAGATCCAACGTTCTTTTAACTTAGAAACCACCTTTGCTATAAAACTGAAAATCGTCTTGTTTCTATGTTTCAAATATCATGAATCGTGTAATTTTATCTCTCTTTTTTTAATTGTTTGATTGTACTTAAGCACAAAGCTACACAATGGGCTATCTGTGCTCTGCGAACCACGGGTATCGAAACCCGGTTTCTAGCGTTGTAAGTCCGCAGACACTGGGGGGGGGGGCTTTTTTTAAATTCGGAACAAACAACAGTAGGTTTTTGCTACAGAAAAATATGTTGTTGTTTACTTCACTTTAAGAATGTTTTTCTGTTTCTCCAAATTTTCTATCTTCCTGTTATACTTCGTTGATGTTCCTTGAAGATAGTGTTTCGTGACGTGATGCTTTTGGACATACAACTATGAAAGCTTATGTTGTTGTTTTTTTCTCTGCGTTTAAAAGTGTCCGGGGGTGTTGATAAAACAAGCTTTTAGAACTTGAGATCCTATGCAGTCCGATTCTGTCATACAGATCTTTTCGAGCGACCATGGTAGGAAAAAACTGAAGTAATCAAAGACCTTCTTACGTGTAGCACTTGTGTATGTGATCAACGACAATAAAACTGTGCAGTGCAATGGAGAAACCCACGCAATCCTTAGGATTGAGTAGAACTACACTTGGTAATTGACACTTTTATTGAAGTGAAGGGCATATTTAGTGTGAGGATAATTTAGAGAACAATGTATTATTAACCAACATAGGGGGTAAAATAATCGGTTTTATGAAGGGAAAGTAAAAATATCTTAATAAGATCAACTTCACTGAAACATTGATCATATTACAGAGGGCTTAGATATTTTATTTCACATGTTGACTGTTTTTATTGATTTCTGTTATTTCCCTTGGAGGACTCACCTGTCTCCACTCATAGTAGTGTGTTGTCTCTAAGTCAGTCAGTAGACACTAAAATGACGTCACATAAAGGACGCTTAACGTTGCAATTTGTGCTGTCATAACGTCAGTAAAAAGTGTGCATTCCATGAATCACGAGAAGAATTATCCACTCTGGAGGCATGATATATGAAATAGAAATTCAATAAAAAATATTTGTTACTATTGATTTTGGTTTTATTTACTCTTCAAACAGAACACTTTCGAAGACCCTACGGAAGTTCATCTGTTTGATTTGTAGGCTGTATTTCGAAGAGCATGTTGAGCTGTTCATCTCGTTTGACGACAGACTCAAAGTGAAGCTCAAACTTTTTTTTTCTCGTGAACAAACAGAAAGGATGAACGAGTCAATAAAAAAGTCTACATATATTTTTATCAGCTTCTTCCTTTTTATACTTTTCTAACATAAGGTTAGAAGGAAATATATTCTCGGCGTTTCACTGATATTAATATGGTGTTTCATTGAAGATTAAATTAACTGTAATCTATTTTTTTAAGAATACACATCAGTTTCGATTTTCTTTTATCAGGGCTGATGATAGTTTTCTAGATTTTTAAGCTAACACCTGATTAAGAGACTTTTGACTTCATGCATAGCCGCCCCTAAATTGAAGCTGCCAACCAGAAGGAAAGCAATGAATCAGCGGCACCCGTTACCTACTCTTAACAAAGTGCCCCTAAGTGGCACGGCGGTATGTCTGCGGACTTACAATGCCTAAAAACCGGGTTTCGATACCTGTGGTGGGCAGTGCACAGATAGCCCTTTGTGCTTAACCCTAAACAAACAACAAAGTAATAAAACTTATTATCGCAGTCATAACACCACCACAGTAGATATTACAGAACGTATTTATCAGTAAACCGCGTCTAAAACCTTGGGCTTCCAAATTTCTAACCACTAGGCTATGCCTATCCAAATTTAATTATATGCATATTTAATGAGTGGTAGTAACTTCATTGGTTGTTGTTCATTCTAATATCATTATTCTTTCTGAAAGAACTTGTCTCACATTTCGTAAAATAAATTAAAATTAATAGCCATCGTTAGAGGTCACTTAAACTGATATTCATCTTTAAAAAAAAACCTACCTACAAAAATGCTCTCGGGTCGTGGGTGTGATAAGAGTGGCGGTCAAATCCCTCTATTTGGTGAGATAAAAGTAGCGTACGACTTAGCGGTGAACGCCACTGACCAGTTCAATTCCCTCTGGTCTATCAGTTCAAATTTAGGGTGGTTATGAGCATGTGGCTAAAAATTAAAAAAGAGAGAAAAAATCAAATCACAATAATACGATTAAAAATGCCCCCCCAGTGGCACAGCGGTATGTCTGCAGACTTACAACGCTAGAAACCGGGTTTCAATACTCGTGGTGGGCAGAGCACAGATAGCCCTTGTGTAGCTTTGTGCATAATTAAAAACAAACAAACGTAGGAAAGGCACCCAAACCACGAACTCCTTGGTTCACAGACCTGACACGTTAACCTCTAGTCCACACCTGGCTATATTAATTTTATATTTTTTTAATAACCCCATCTAATTTTGTTTTTATTGGCTCTGAATATATTCTTTAAGGCTTATCATTAATAATTTTAGTTTAATAACCGATACTGATTTTAATTTAACGTGTTAATTGATTTATTTTTAACAATAAATATTAATTTTTTTAAAGTATTACCTGAGTTTTCATTTGTCCTTTTAAGGACTGGCGTGCTTGTAATGATTACTACACGATTCATACAATTTTCACTTGTTTTTAAATGGCCCCCAGTAACACAGCGGTATGTCTGCGGACTTACAACGCTAGAAACCGGGTTTCGATACCCGTGGTAGTCAGAGCACAGATGGCCCACTGTGTAGCTTTATGCTTAACTTCAAACAAACCTTTGTTTTTAAATGACTGATATCACTTTCGCTACTTTCACAACTGTGAAACCCCCAGTGGCTCAACAGTAAGTATTAAGGCTTATAACGATAGAAACCGGGTTTCGATACCCATGGTGTAATTGTGCATCGTGTAATTTTTGTGCTTAACAATAAACAAACAAAAACAACTGTAATCAGATTGGTTTACTTAAGGGTTGCCATTAAATTTGCATTTTCTCTTTAAAATAATTGGCATTAATTTTTTGTTTCTTTGAGATTTTTTAAAACCATAAACTTCAAATTTCAAGTTTACAGTGGTTTAAGTACTTTACATTAAAACGAATTTAGATAAACAACTTGTCTAGTTACCATAACAACCGCAGCCAATATAAATTCGCTGAGGAATGGCGTGTTTCTGACTATATTTTTATATTGTTTGGAGTTCCTAGGTAGTGCGATGCCACCGAAAATGTATTGATTTGGTGAAGGGTACGTTACAGACCTTTCCAAGGCAAAATATTCATACACTGAGATCATAATGTTATATGTTCGGACCAAGAACTTAGAATTTCCAATACGTGAACATCCCTTATATTTAATGGTATTGAAAACAAAAAATGTAGATAAAATTTGACCATCAAGACCACCCAGAAAGAGACCTGCAACAAATCATCTCTCAGTGCCAAGTGTGGAGTTTTTTAACAATATAAATGTCAGTGGAATAAACCATAAACGAGACCCAAGCAACAATAACCCACATAATCAACAAGAATATCCATCTGGAAAACGACACAAGTCATGAGTACACATGTTGCTTGCACAACATGTCTGTTCAGCCGTCGCATACCCCAAATAGATATAGAATGAAATGGGCACTGGAAAACTTTCATTCTCGTACACTAGATGGATTATGAAAAGCATGCACGAATGAATGGAGCAAGTTGGACATCACAGGTTTACAACACATTTGAAATTACGCTGCACGACGATTATCAAGACGCATGGTCTATAGAAAGAGCATGACTGGACTTGTTGACATGAAATGTAACGATGTGATAAAGCTATAAAACCGTTTTAATATACCATACTCAAAAACAGTACAA
>NW_013670548.1:74812-80246 GCF_000517525.1 Limulus polyphemus | reverse complement strand
TAAAGTTGTATTCGGAAATAATAAACCAGTTTTTATTAAGAAAGAACTTGTGTCGCTTAAGTTTCGTCGGAGACATAACAGTATTATGTATATACAGGGTGTCCCTAAAGTCTGGACACATAGGCAAAAATGCAGATTTTCAAGAAATGAAATTTTCAACAACATTTTATTCAATTGGAATGTTAACAAATAACATATTCAATATGATTTCCATCATTTGTGATGCAAAGGTTGATGCACTTTGCAAGATTCACGTGAACTCGATGCAATAACTCCACATTGCCGTCGATTTTAGCACATTCACTCTTTACGCGTTCAATCAAGTGTGTTGCATCTGTGATTTTCATTGAGTACACCTCCTCCTTTACCCAGAAAAAGAAGTCAAGGGGCTAAGGTCTGGTGAACGAGAAGACCACTCCACATGACCACGTCTTCCAATCCAGTTAGGGAAATTTTCATTCAGCCAATCTTTTACTACCGTAGCGAAGTGGGCAGGGGCGCCATCCTGTTGGAACCACTCAGGAAGTCCTTCACCTAGCCTTTCAAGTTTGGGCATTACCTGGTCTCTAAACATGCCGAGATAAGTCTCACCAGTTACATGTTCATCGAAGAAAAATGGCCCCAACACACGAGCTTTCCACAAACCACACCACACCATAATTTTTTGCACTCCTTGCTGTTTGGAATGATCCACCCAATGCGGATTGTTTTGCGACCAGTATCGAACATTCTGTCTGTTAACCTCACCATTCACATAAAACAAAGCCATATTTAATCTGTGGAGGTAAAAAAATATATAGTTAATGAGATTTCCTATGTGTCCAGACTTAAGGGACACCCTGTATGTATATCTTTTTCTTTACGCATTATTTTATTTTAGGCATTCTGTTCTCAGTAAATCTAATATATTTAATCGCAGCTATCCATGGAAAGAGAGCATAGTAATTGGTAAATGTTAGTCTGTTTGTTGTGAAGCACAAAATTACATAATGGGCTATATGTGCTGTACCCATTACGACATTCAAAACTCAATTCTTAGTGTTATAAGCCTCTAGACTGATCTCAGAGCCAGTGTGATCGCAGTGAATGCTATAATTATATTTTATACTGCATTTATAACATGTATATATCACTCATCTTTAATACTTTATTTACAAGGTATTTTCTAGAAACTTTAAATATAGAATTTAACATCATTTCTCGTTTGGTTATACTTTAACAACATATGTTTACACCTGCTATTAATACTAAAGTAACAATTGTAAGTAGACAGTGTAAGATGTTGGATACGTAATACATTCTGTCTTGAGGGGAATAGAAGAAAACTGAACACATTTTCTACTACAAACTACCACAAGCTCTTTTACAGCGAAGAATGTAATAACTGCTTTTACACGGGAAGGCGTAAAGAACCCAGTACTTGTTTCTTCACATATAAGAGTGGGGAACTCAATACTAGCTTTCTTATAGTACAGAGATGAATAGAACGATATTTGTTTTCTCATAGTGAAGAGGTGAAAAACCCGAAATTTGTTTTTTTCGCATTTAGGAATGAGGAACCCAATACGTACTTTCTCATTAAGTGTGAGGAATCCGGTACTTGGTTTCTCAGAGAGAGGTGTGAAGAGTCCATTATTTGGTCTCTCACAGTGAGGTGTGAAGAACAAAGTACTTTGTTTCTATGAGTGAAATGTGAGAAACTCAGTACTTGGTTTCACAAAGTGAGGTGTGAAGAGCCCAGTATTTGTTTTTCTGAATCAGCTGTGAAGAGCTTAGTGCTTGGTTTCTCATAGTGAGCTATGTAGAGGCCAGTATTTGGTTTCTAATAGTGATGTGTGGAAAGTCCAGTACTTGTTTCTACAGTGAGATGTGAATAACCCAATACTTGGTTTCTCACAGTAAGGGGTAAAGAACCTAGTAGTTGATTACTCGCAGTATAGTGTAAAGAATCCAGTAATCGGTCTCTGACAGTGATGTGTGAAGAATCCAGTAATTGGTTTCACACAGTGAGGTGTGAAGAGCTCAGTTCTCGGTTTCTCATAGTGAGGCGTGAAGAGCCCAGTATTTGGCTGTCATAGTGAGGTGTGAAAAGCCTAGTACTTGGTTTCCCAAAGTGGGTATGAAGAGCATAATTATTGGTTTCTCACTGAGAGGTGTGAAGATCCCAGTACTTTTTCTTCTAATAGTGAGGTGTGAAGAGCCCAATATTTGGTTTCTCACAATGAAATGTGAAAAGGGCAGTACTTGGTTTCTCATAGTGATTTGTAAAGAACCCAGTTCTTGGTTTCTCATCGTGATGCTTGAAGAACCCAATAATGGGTTTCTTAGCTTGACGTTTGAAGAACCCAATACTTGGTTTCTCATCGTGACGTCCAAAGAACACAGTACTTGGTTTCTCATTGTGAGGTGTGAAGAGCTCAGATCTCGGTTTCTCACAGTGAGGTGTGAAGAACCCAATACTTGGTTTCTCATCGTGAGATGAGAAGAACCCATTAGTTGATTCCCCATTGTGAGGTGTGAAGAACCCATTAGTTGGTTTCTCATTGTGACGTTTGGAACTGAATGAAGTGGGTGTTGGCTTTCTTGTGACAAAAAGTAGAGATCATCCAACACGGGGTCGGTCGATTTGACCGAGTCACGTGACCTTGTGTACTCGTTTAAAGTTTACATAAATTTAATACTTATAACTCTCTATATATTTGGTGTATTTCCACCAAATTTGGCAGTCTTTCAGTTAATATTACAAATATTTGACATACAAAAGTCATATTTCTTAGTGAAGTACTTTTACTAAAATAAAATAGTTTTGTCCATGAATATATTGAGTATTTGTTTTAAATAGTCCGTGTGCAAAGTAATTTTCATCTTAAAATTAAAAATAATTTTCGTCATCTCAAAAACCTCAAATTTCATTTATGTAATCCCTAAAACCTCTTAAATGCATTTCAAACGTTTTTTCCCACTAAATCCTTATATTATATATGTTACTTTCTCTACCCTAATCTCAAAACTGGATTGGTCAATTCGACCGACCTCGTAACCACCAAAAAAAATCGAAATTAATCTTCTTTTCTTTCTTGTATGACTTCAGATTGTAACCTGAAACAATATTTGTTTATCCTAAATGTCTCTAAGTTCTTAATATTATGCATCTATTTATAATTAAATTTTATTGTTTTATTGCCCTTTGAACCTTGTCTAACTGCTATCTGCGCCATTTTAAGTTGTGAATCACTCGGGGAACATGCAACTCACGTTACGCTATCGAATTACATTACCAACCAGCCGTCGAGTGCATGCTTCGTGAACAATTTTAATTATATTATTATTTATTTTACCTATTCTAGTCTTAAATAACTTAAAAAGATCCGTACTTTTAATTTAGTTACTTTTATAATAAAGAATAAATATGAAAAACAAGAAATAAAGTTATTACCCAATCTTATTTTTTTTCTTGCCCTCGATTGTCGAGTAGAGTTAAGCCTGATTTTTTAAGCGATTATGGTAAAGTATTTAACAATTTTTATTTACTTAAATAATACATCAAAGAACAAAGACTAATAACATGCAAAAAGTAGACAAATTCACTTACTTCTAAAAATTTTGCAGGCTTTCTAACTATGAGACAAAAGCCGTTACAAATTCATCCAAGCTAGTCGTTAACATTCCCACGGGAACAAAATTGCTACTCAAAGTGACATTGGCGGTTATCTGTTCAGAACACATTGCTATACATACGCCACTTGATAGATGAAAACCTTGACTTTCTATTGGTTATTAGTAATATATAATGAAACATAAGAGAGAACTATCAACCAATTGTGAAAGAGAGGATGTGACAGGTGGGTGTGGCAGGAGGGGTCTGATTTTCTCTTTGGTACCTCTGTAACAAAACAGAATTGAAGGCCATAAAAATTATGGTCTGTTTGAGCAATAATGATTTTATAAAGAGCATTTTACGTTTAATTTCTTACATTTTCGAGGGGTGATGGATAAAATAGGGATGATGACATGCTAAGACAAAATTTGTCATGCGTGTGTTACACTAGTGGAAATTCAGGATTTTTTTTATATATTTCCTTTTAGAATTAAAATTTTAAATCATGTATACTATTAAAATATGGATTATTAGTTAAGATTGTATGCTATTCTAATTGGTATAACATAAACAAAAAGTAGTTTAATAAAATTTTGAATGTAAGACACTAAAACCTTGTGTCATGCGCAGTAAAGGGTACCCGTGCCGAAAGAGATAAATGAAACGTTCTTAACATCGAGGGTACCCATCTAATGACTAATCTTTTTAACCGTAATTTGTTTTTACTGTAGCTTGTTCCACTGGTATATCAAATTAACTACTAAGATCATTGTTAATTTTGTTCTATGTATGTAACCTTTATTTTTTCAGAAAATTTTAACAGTTAGTTCATTAACTTACTACAAGTGACATCTATTTGAAATGTTTATCGATGCTTAGCTCATATTGTTGCAATTACTAATGTTAAAATAGTGAGTTGTTTAAGGTTTTTTGTCTGTGGTTTTTATTGAAAAACAATAAAACTTCAGCCTAATGAACACTGAACAGAAATTGAAGAGTGAGAACAGCTGAACTTTACAATAGCCTCTTGTCTCGCAATTCATTCAGAGAGACAGTCCTGTTATTGTCGCGTGCTGTTATTGAAGAAACGGTAATAATAATCACTACTTCGTCATTTCTTAAGGCTGCGTCGCCTAAGGAAAACAGGTCTATCTGTCAAAAGCGCTGGAGTTTTATCGTTTGTCCCTCCCCTTCTTTTGTGATTCACTGTTATCTGGTATATTAGTTTTAACACAGTGTTAAAGGAAATTCAATTTTAAATTTTCACTTTGAAGCTTTCATAATTTAGATACGAATTCATAATAGCTTGAAAAATATGATAGCTAATAAAACATTTCGCCTAAATCAAGTAAAATATAAACTTTATTGATACGGTACTTGGTGATGTTTTAAAGAAAAAAATAAATAAATTAGTTTAAACAACAATTGAAAGAAAGGAACTTGAAGATCATATTAATTTCTAAGTTACCATAGTCACAAAGAAAGGCTTCGTCAAAGAACAAATGTATAGAAATTTGTATTGTAATCGTGGTCGAAGTGCCAGGAACAACTGAAAGATGACGTAGTTGACAAGATAAATCTGTATACGTTCAACCATACAGGTGGTGAGCTGTAATATTAATGATGATATTTTAATCAGATAGAGGAAAACAAATTGACTAATACACGAATAGATGTGAGAAAACTAACATCCAAGTGTGGAAAACTTTGGAAGTATATACTTAATATAAAATTCATAAAGAGGATAAACCTTCATTAAAGTCATGAATGTTTACTATTATACATATTAGGTCGTCAAGAAATTAATGTCGCTTTTTTTTAGATGAAAAAACCCGA
>NW_013670548.1:70271-74452 GCF_000517525.1 Limulus polyphemus | reverse complement strand
GTCCTCTGTAAAACCTTCCATATTTGCATACGTTTTCCCATTAATATGGTGTTGCAGCGAACGAAAAAGATAGTAATCTGATAGCGCCATATTTGTGGGGGAAAACTTCTCAACCAAACTCCATAATCTTGTGCTGCGTCAAACGTGCCACATGTGGTCGTGCATTGTCGTGGAGAAGAAGAACACCTTTCCGATTGACGAGTAAAGGGCGTTTATGATGAAGGGCTTGATTTAAACGTTCCAGTTGCTGACTATAGATCTCTGCTTTGGAATGAGAAGTTCGAAATGAATTACTCCTTTCATGTCCCACCAAATACAAAGCATCACTTTCTGCAAATGGAGTCCAGATTTTTGGGACGGAAATGGTTTTGTCTAGGACTGAACCATTCTTTTGACGTTTAATATTAGAATGGAGAATCCATTTTTCATCACGGGTGACAATTCTGTCCAAAAATGGTTCACTCGCATTACGCGCCAGAAGAGACGAAACAACGTTCACACGCTGGAAATTATGATCATCGGAGAGTTCGTGAGGCATCCAGACACCTTCTTTAAGGAGTTTTCCCATATTACTTAGATATTTACTTATTGTTTCATGAGAGACATGCAATTTCAGGGACATTTCACTAGTGTGTTGCATTGGGTTAGACTCAACAAGAGTCTTCAAAGCATCAATACCAAGTCCAACATGTCAGCCCCTGCCATCAGTTTTTAAAGCTAAAGTCACCTGAATGAAATTTGCTGAACCATCGTTGACACTTACGAACGTTCAAAACATTTCCATAAACTTCTTTGATATTCTTTGTGGCTACAGAGGCGTTGTTTCCTCTCTTGTATTCAAACAGTATTACATGCCGAACGTGTGTCTCGTCGTGTGTCATCACTATAAGAGATTAAGTAAGTATACTAAACTTTACACATTATATAGGCTACCCTAGTGTGACATTTAGACGGTTCGTTTAACTATTATACCTAATGTACGTTTTTGTTGTTTTTTTTTGGGGGGGGGGTAATGAAAGTGTTCCAAAACGCGACATTAATTTTTTGACGACCTAATAGATAACCAGTTTTACACTCTTTTAACAAATTATTAGCTAGCGTGGATGATAAAAGCGTGCATTTAATTATAACAAGTATCTTGATTTGGAGAATGATGTTTTAATACTGGAATTCTGAAATGTCGTTTTCCTTTCTTATATATTGTTACGACAGCGGAAGTGATGTGACGCTAGTAACACGTCATGAGATTCTAGAAAGATCATATCTGTTCGTGGCAACTCTAGTCTTCTTTATGCGCCCTCTATTAATATATATATAAGCCGGCAAAAGAAGTGACGGCATGAATAATTGAATAGCAGACAGGGAGATAGAGACAGATAAGTAAAGTGCGTGAATCGTTGTGAATTATAGCGTGTGTTTAAGTGAAAGTGACTGTGGAAATTAAGTGTATTGCAAAGTTGAAATGAGAAAGAATAAACTAGTTTTATTTAAGAAAAGACTTGTAGCGCTAAAGTTTCATCTGAAAGAAATTATACGGGAAATTAACAAACGAACACAGACATAACAATATATTAATTACTCTAACTAAATCCAGAGGTGAAAGGAATTGAAATGAATTTAGACACTCCTTTTTTTGTAATTAATGTCTCTGTAATAGAACTTTAGACTTCGCAGCTGAAGAGCTTGGTTCGAATCCATGCTATATCTCAAAGTATTTTCCACACACTAATCTGTGAGTGAATTAATGTTTTCTAAGTTTGTGAAATTAATTTTTATTAATTTTACTTCCCACATATATGTTGATATTATCAATTGTAAACATGTAATATAACTTAATTCTGCAAAAAAGAAACAAAAAATTGTTTGTTTGAAGTTAAGCACAAAGCTACACAAAGGGTTATCTGTGCTCTGCTTACCACTGGTATCGATCGTTTGTTTGTTTGTTTTGAATTTCGCGCAAAGCTATACGAGGGCTATTTAGCAGTGTTAGACTAGTGGGAAGGCAGCTAGTCATCACTACCCACCGCCAACTCTTGAGCTACTTTTTTTAGCAACGAATAGTGGGATTGACCGTCACATATAACGCCCCCACGGATGAAAGGGCGAGCATGTTTGGTGGAACGGGGATTCGAACCCGCAACCACCGGGCCATGCCGGAGCCCACGTGTATCGAAACCTGGTTGTTAGCTTTGTAAGTCCGCAGACATTACGCTGTACCACTGGGGAGGAAGTGAAAAAGAAATGCGTATCAAGTGGAAAGGACGAAAAGAGATAACGAAAGCTGTAGAAATAAAAAATCTAGGGAAGGCTGAGGAAACTTTCAAGGTGACTGAATACTAACTAAACATTGAATTTATCATCCTATTTTAACATGTCATGTTCTTGTTTTATTAATTTTTTTGTTATACAAAATCATAATGTATTAATATTATTACTCGTAAAACAAACGCTTATTTTATTCGGATGTTTTTTGAAGATTTTTTTCTCTTGTCAAATTGCTAGTATTTACAAATGAATATTTTTATATTTTTTTCATTTAATCGAGGAGCATCAGTGAGGTTGATTTTATTGAAGGGTATATAGTGAGAGTGTTCAAGATTATTTATATTTTCGTACGTTTGATTAAATGTGAATTGTTGGGGATTTAGTTAGAGTGTTCAAGATTATTTATATTTTCGTACGTTTGATTAAATGTGAATTGTTGGGGATTTAGTTAGAGTGTTCATAATTATTTATCTTTTCGTACGTTTAATTAACTGTGAATTGTTGGGGATTTAGTTGGAGTGTTCAAGATTATTTATATTTTCGTACGTTTGATTAAATGTGAATTGTTGGGGATTTAGTGAGAGTGATAAAGATTATTTATATTTTCTTACGTTTGGTCAAATGTGAATTGTTGGGGATTTAGTGAGAGTGATAGCGATTATTTATATTTTCGTACGTTTGGTCAAATGTGAATTGTTGGGGATTTAGTGAGAGTGATAACGATTATTTATATTTTCCTACGTTTGATTAAATGTGAATTGTTTTTATTAGCTGATGTTACCTCATTTGTAAACATGTTTGGAAAAGTTTGCCTTATAAATATTTTGACAAATATTGTCGACAGAAAGTTTATCGTATCCCCCTAATGGCAAAATATAATAAGCAAGAAAATCGTTCAGATAATTTCATAGATGATTTGAATTCTGAATTTATTTTTTATTTAAATTGCTAGAGGTTTGGATTTCGCAGCTGACAAGCTGTGTTTGAATTCGTTCTCTTTTACTCACGTTAAGCTGTGGGTGCGTCATAAAAGCGACAGTCAATCCCTTAGTATAGATGGTGGGTGTTAGGGTACTCTGACTGGCTGCCTTTTTTTTTAGGTTAATAGTTCAATATTAGGTATGGTATGATGGTAAATAGCTTTCGGAGCTTTGTCATAAATGTGAAATATAACACTTATTTTAATTGAGGTGTACGAAGAATAACTTACCATGGAAACAAATATGATCTCTTAAAACAAAGAAATGATAATATGAATACAATGTTCATTATGTTCCCTCATTGGTGTCACCGAAAGATGGTTAAAATAATATGATTAATGTTAAATGAAATGACTTACGTTCATATAAGGACTAAGGTGTAATCTTATTAAGAGAATATTATAACTCTTATGAAATGAAAAATAGTTCCATCCTTCCAGACGAACGGAATGATGGATGAATATTTATTTGTAGAAGTACTGTAACTGATAAAATCAAAGAAAATAGTGCAGAGGTGTTATATGCAAGGAGTTGAGCTTGGCATAGTTAAAATTCTATTTACAAAAAAAAAAATACGTTTATTGATTGTAATAATATTATTATTCTTTTTTCAGTACCTATAATAATGCTTCCAACTATAGTAACAGAAATATGTTACATAATTGGTTAGTGTTTTATATGTTAGTATTAATTATCACTTGGAAATTGTGTGTTAAAACTTCTGATAGTTGAAATACCAACCGATAATGGGGCAAAAGAAAACGATTATATAAAAGGAGTAACTGCAGACAGAATACTTGAATGAAGACATGTGAAGTTTATTGGATCATTTTTGGACGAATTAATAAATTTGTTAAACATATAATAATGTTACGTATCTGCTTGTTTGTTAAATTTCCCGTAGAAATTCTTTTCGAGGAACTTTAGCGATACAAG
>NW_013670548.1:62214-70088 GCF_000517525.1 Limulus polyphemus | reverse complement strand
AACAACCTTTATAAACACACGCCATAATTCACAGCGATTCACACACTTGACTCAATTATCTATATCTCCGATCTATCTATATCACTTCAATCGCGCTGGTATATCTCGCCAAGCTTATATACCAAAAAAGAGGGCGCTTCGAACAAACTTGGGCCTCCCCGATAATTCATGATCCTTCGAGAAATTCCAGCGCGCATGCTCCCAGCGTCACAAGACTTCCGCTGTCCTAGCAGTAAGTTTTTCCTACTAATCGATTGCAGAATAATTGTTAAAGAAAAATGCAAATAATGTATAGTTCAATGATGAGTTGATTCGTCTAAGTATAACCAAAGAAATTAATATATTGATTGGTTTGCTAGTCCGATTTTTAAGAATATTTAGGTGTTTAAAAAGGCAAATAAAATTTTAAAAAGGAGAAATTAATATTGCAAAACGAGCATACTGTTACGTCTGTGTTCGTTTGTTAATTTCCCGTAAAAATTATTTCCGAAGAAACTTTAGCGATACAAGTCATTTCTTAAATAAAACTAGTTTATTCTTTCTCAATACAACTTTGCAATACACTTAATTTCCACAGTCACTTTAACTTAAACACACGCTATAATTCACAACGTTTACGCACTTTACTTACGGTCACTACCACGCTTTACTCAATTGTCTGTCTCTATCTCTGCCTGTCTGCATGCTGTCACTTCTTGCCGGTCTTATGTATACAAAATAGAGGGCGTCTGGCAAACACTCGAGCCTTCAGGAACCTTCGAGATACTCATTACGTGTTACCAGCGTCACGTGACTTCCTCTGTCGTAACAATACTGTAAAAATCAAACTGCCAAAATAAGAATATTGTGATAAGCTTTTAATTTTGAATGTGTGTTTTTGTTCATCAGTGTTATTCTACTGTGGTACTCTGGCCATTAACAGTGCTGTAGAAGGAGAAACAGCGAAAATCATTTGTCATACTAGTAAAAGGAAACATACCCTACTATTAAAAATAAATATAAAGATATATCTAACATTTGATTTGTTACTTGTCAGTGAGTTGTACCTGTTTTAGAGAATTCCTATCCTCATCAGTAACGCTAGATAACGGCAAATCGAAAAACAATATTAGGCTTCTTACATTAGTGAACTGTATGTTATATGCATGGTGCTTTTATTTGTCTTTTACTCACCACAATGAATCTATAATGAACAACAGATGCTACTAACATATTTTTGTAAATTATTTAGTAAGGAAGCTATCTAATATACTAAAAACAAATATGAAGCCCAATCTATCGTATGAATCATCACTTGTTGTTGACTTTATAGGCTTAGGGAATCTCACCACTATTTATATTTGTACTTGACCTTGTCTAGGGTTACTGATGAGGGGTGGAATTCACTGAAACTAGTGTAACTCGTCACTGAGTTTTACTCCATACATAGAACCGTTGAGAACTGGACTTCAAGATATTCGGAGACAATCAGTTAACTGTTCCTCACCTGCACAATATGTTCTCATACATGCGGGAGGTGTTTATCCCCGGCAAAGTTCACAAACTTGGGAACATGCATATGCTTGGCAGTTTGAACAGCCTGTCCAACCAAACCACTGAATTGAGAATAGTGTTGTGGCTGAGCAAATATTGGCTTTTTGATCCACGTGGACCTATTCAGATCCTACAAATCGTATTTTACATTTCTTGGTAACACATGCGGTGATACACACACAGTGCTATTAAGTTGATCAATAAATTAACTTCGGCCGACCTACTGGAGTAACTAATTTTGACCATTAAACACCAATTACCCATGTCTGTGGTAAATTTCTTGAGTGGAAAACCGATCCTGTTTGTTTTTACTCTGAGCAGTAACATGTTAAGATATCTTTGATACATTATCACTTATTATATTTATGCAAATATAGCCAAAAACACTTCTTCTGTATGCTTTCAACAATTTATGACACTCCCTGATGCCATAAGCTTTTTATCATTCAGTGTCTGGAGCATCTCCTGCCGTATAACTCTGTAAACTCAATAGCTACATTATTCAATGTGTGGAGCATCTCCTGCGGTAGGACTCTGTAAACACAATAGCTACATCATTCAATGTCTGTAAACCAAATGTCTGCATCACAAGTTGGCTACAATCTCTTTGTGCGTCATAACGATGGTATAACACACTTTTAACGAACTACAGAAGTGCCAGATTCTTACATGCCAGCTTGTGGTAGTCATGCTTTACCTTGTTTCTCGGTATGTAATGCCTAAGCTATGTGAAAAGCATCAAGAATAATGAAATTACAAGCTATTAAGTCCTATTAAAGTCATTTATAATCCTTAGAATACCTACACTATTAGATATAATTATGAAACTGATGGGGGGAAAAAGGGGTATAAAAAGTACATACTATAGCTTCCCTTGAAAAGGGGATAACCTCGTGCTTCGCGTGCGATGTATGCACTATCATTATTTGACTAATTAAACACTGTTTAGGAAATAACAAAAATTTACATAAACGGGATCAAGTCCTTAACCTCCAGCATATGAAGTGTCTACTGTGCAATATGAATCAAAGCCCAAAGAGTTTTTTCACATATGCAACACTATTAAGTGGAATAATATATATATATTAAAAGATTACATGTTTTAGATAGATAGATCCTTTAAATAATGCTGTTGTTGTATTATGTAGTTGGACATGAATGAAACAAAAACCTACTAAGCATAAAATGGTGTTGTTGTATATAGTTTTAAAGTAAACAAGTGTAAACACATGAAATGGCTATAAACGAATTATATATTTGTATGCAAAATGTTTTCTATAAACAGGTTTTTTTTTGTGGATAATCGCTATTTTTGACTGAGATCTTGATATTTTTTTTTCTTTATCAAACTCTTGTTAAAGCGACGTTATAAAACATTGTATTTTAAAATTATGGTATTAACTACCTTCGTTTGTTACTATTTCACTTATTTTCTTTTTTCTTCATATTGGTATCAACTCCTTTTTTACCCTCCCCTAAAGTATTAACTACCACCAATAACGGAAATTGTGTAATATTTTATTCCCCTAGCGGGTAAACTTGTTCATTCTGTGAGAAGCGTATTTAAACTTTAGGCCTAGTTGTCGATTATTAGGCGCCTGTTGAATTGAAATATAATAGTATTTTTGTTATTTATAAGCCATGGAAATGTAAAGAAGTAGTTAATGTGTTTCTTTGCGTGTTTGTTTATGTTACTGAAGTAACTACTTTAAAGTTAATGTGATAAACGTTGTTGTTTTGCATTTTTAGAAATGTACGTTAAACGTCATTCACTTTTGCACTCACATAAACATAAAAGTACCACTCTACAATTAGACAATAGAAATATTGTGTTTCCACGTGACCCATCACGCAAACCCGCACGAATTGACAGACACATATTGTTCTTTTAATTACATAAAGTAACTATACCAAAGTTTAGTCGTCTGTTGATAGCTTACATTGTTCATAGTTTACAGTTAGTGCATTATCTCCTTCCCCCACCGTTATTCACTGATAATTACGCTGGTTTATAACGCGAAAAATCTGGTGTAGATATCTGCAGATGGCAGAGTACAGATAGCCCATTGTGAAATTAACAACAAGCAAACAAAACTACGAAAGTTTGATTTATTTAGTGATAGATTATATTTATTTATTTATTAGATTTATTTATCCATGATGATGATGCGAGTTTTCGAAGGTATTCGATTTTTAACAGATGATTTAGCTTACCTAAACTAATAAATTCTCATTTCCATTTTAAGGGTTATCGAATAATATTTTGTTTATCTTACTAAGTTCCATTCTTGTTGATCTCCTCATGTATGAAACATGAAATTTAACAGTTTTTGTAGTAGGATTAGTTATTCATTTCTATATATTTCAGGTTTCCAAATATTCCTTATCTATATTATAATATTTTGAATTTCAAATAGTATAGTATAACTTTTTCTATCTTCTGGGGAATATGTTATTTTACCAAAGTCTGGTGTGGCTCTAACGATGGGACCTGTTTATGTATACATCAGTTTAGTCAGTCTTTGCTGATCAGATTAAGTCTATTCCATTGTAACTGTTAAACCTTTTTTATAGACAACCCAAGAGTTTTCTCTAAGGTTTTTTTTTTATTAAGTGAGGCTGTATTTTATCTTTCCTATGCCTTTCTAGTCAGGCGCCGGCGGCAAAATGAGCAATATATTGGTGTCTGCCCTTAGTAACTCAATTACCCTCTTCCTTCCCATCGATTCCGGCATAAGGAAGCATGCATTATTGTTGGCCTTCGAGTGAATAGTATACTTTTGAAGCTATTGGGGTTTTAACGTCGAACGTTAATTAACTATGCACGAGAAAGCATTCTCGTTCTTTTCTCAATATAAACCTTTAAATTGATTATCACGTTTTAAATCCACAAGAAGAAAAACAAGAATCGAAATAATTAGTATACATTTCTATACGTCTTAGTATAATTATATTTACGGACAATACTTCAAAACGAGAGATTTCTAACCACACGAAAATGTTTTACGATACCCAACCATTTCTGCACTTAAACACGACTTGGGAGAAAAGTTTTCATTATGAGCATGGTGTTCACGCCTCGCTGGAAAAGTTCACTTCTTGAGAAATAATTCCATTGTAAAGTAATTTGTTTTAAAAAGAAATTGGTAACTTTCAAATTACTAATAACCATTTAAATCAGTAGAAGTGTCTTTGAAAATAGTATTATCTACGAGATCAATTCTAAAAAATAATCAACAAATATCTTGGAATTATATCCCGTCTGTGAAGATGGTGTCCAAGCATTAAAATAAGTTCGGTTTTAAATTGTTTTAGTGAACAATTAAATGGAAAAGCTATTATTGTTAAGGTAAATAGTCTTTTTTATAATACTGATTTTCTTTGTTACATAAGAATAATATTTTGCCTTTTTGTTAAAAGAGGAAAATTATAAGTACTGTTTGGAAAACAAAATGAAGAAAATGAAGTATATATATATATATACTAGCTGAGTTACCCGGCGTTGCACGGTGAAAATTTAGATTTTAAATGTATAGACCAGTATTTTTTCACCAGCTTTTCCTCTAGGGAAAATTAATAAATAAATTAATAAATGCTAAATTAGGGACGGCTAGCGCAGATAGCCCTCGTGTAGCTTTGCGCGAAATTAAAAAAACAACAACAACAAACAGTTTCGACATTTTATAGCGATCCAAAGACGGTTCTGGTATTACTCATAATGAGCATATTTTACATTCACTTCCTTTCTACCTTTTGGTTTTGTATTTACAGCAGTTTACCAACTATCAAAAGATTAACCAATATTCCCAATAATACTCCAAGCAATTTGATACTTGAGTAAGGAAGCACGTTTGAGTTATCTATATAAATATAATAGTACTGTCTGTTGTATGTTCATGCAATTACTTCGCAGAGTGTGGATGGATCTTCATCAAATTTGGTATGGAGGTTCATTAGATCTATGCGGGAGTGCATACACATTTTCATTTTTGCATTTTGCGTTTTACGATTTTTATGGTTGTGTTTGCATTTTTACCCTGTAAATTCACACCCTGTAGATGGATCTTTACCAAACTTAGCATGAAGGTTTGTTGGGTCCATGCAGAAATCTATGAAAACTTGTTTTTTCACATTTTGTGTTTTGCAATTTTGATGGGCGTTTTTACAATTACATATAAGGGAAACATATTTTCATGTCCTAAGGTAACCTTTCATTAATCACGAATTTACATAACTTCCGTCAAGGGGGGACGGGTACTCCATCTAGTATAATAATAAGTAGGCAAACAACGACAGAACATTCTTCTGTCTTCTTTAGGTATGAAACATGTAGTATATTCCACAGTAAACAAATCACTTCATTATGGGTCTGATATTCCATCTAGTATAGTAATAAGTAGGCAAACAACGACAGATCATTCTTCTATCTTCTTTAGGTATGAAACATGTAGTATGTTCCACCGTAAACAAATCACTTTATTATGCTTTTTAACCATAGTTTGCCTATTTATTACCGCAAGAACGTGACAAATTAAACATGGAATTTCTGGTACCCAAGTTTTCTAATATGTTGCTACCTGTTGCTTCTCACCTAAATCTAGAAATAAATTTAACTATACACAAAAGTGAAGTAATTTGATATCAGAGTCTTCTATGTAGAACGCATTAAAATTCCACAAATAAATGTTAATACTATAAATTAAGAGTTTATATTAACTACGATGACTTAATTCTCAAGTTAACTTAGCCTCAAGTAACTGAATTAAGTTAATTACAAAAAGAATCCATCAGATGTTATTTAAAGTGGGAATACGTAATGGATCATGTACTGTAATGTGAAACCTTATGTTTTAAACATTCACAGGCTTATTATTATAGTGACGTGAATATGTAACGTTCTTTACAATAATAATTACACAGCATTTCACTTGCATTCCTATTTTCGATGTTCTGAACAAGTCTATTATTATCAAGAATATGTAAATACACAATACAGTTTAAAGTAACTCATTTTTACATCCGTATTTTAAACTCGGTATTATACCGTTAGTGTAAATTTAAACTATATTATTAGAACTTTATCCTACCGTTAGAAAAAAAAAGGTGCATATTTTAGTGCCAAGAGATTAGGATCTCACTGGAGTGATTAAATTAATTTCGTAAACAGATTTATAGTAACATGTTTTTCTAAGCAATTAAAACGCGAAATTTCAGCTTATAGTAGCAGGCCTTCTTCTGGCAATGTATGATTAATAACAATGTTTTTCATCATACACTGCTTGAAGAAGGTCGCCGTTTTAATTGCTCAAAAACTCTTTCCACTGTAACTCTGTTCACATTGTTATAAACTTAATATTTATTATGAAGAAAAAACCTGTCAACTTTGGTAAGTTATATTTTCATTACGTAGTCTTATGTTTAAAATATTTGCATCCAACCATTGTTTACTTGATAAAAAATAGATGAATAGACATTTCATTGTTGAATAGATGACGTCAATCATACATGTATTTTTTTTAATGCGCTGCTAATAAAGCTTATTTGTAATATTAATCTTCCACCTTTTATAACATAACGCGTCCTTTTCTCCCAGTAAACTCACTTTGCTGATATCCATAAATAATACTACAATGCATTCAGTCAAGCATGCGTATATATAGAACACATCAAGCACGACTACCAGGATGTTCGTCCCAAGGTGTTGTTCAAGAACTTGGTGTACTTCGGGTTTCACACCCCATTTGCTCTTTATAGGGTTCGTATTTCATGGGGATATAATATATAATAAACCTAATTTAAGTAACTGTAGGCTACATCAGTTTGTGAAACTAAACGTGTTACTCATATATCTCTAGCGTGCATTTAGTATGGCTTAAAAATAGTTTTATGTTTCACACACTAAGGTAACCTCGTGTTTCAATATATATATTTTGTAAACTGAGAAGATGGAAATATTCTATTTAGGATCTTTAGGGGATTCGAACCAATGACCCTTAGATTGCAGAATGATTTTGGACGATCTTGTATGTTCATGACTCATCACATTATCTCCTCATCAAGGTATAATATATAATGATTTTGACGATTTTGTATGTTCATGACTCATCACATTATCTCCTCATCAAGGTATAATATATAATGATTTTGGACGATTTTGTATGTTCATGACTCATCACATTATTTTCTCATCAAGGTATAATATATAATGATTTTGGACGATTTTGTATGTTCATGACTCATCACATTATCTCCTCATCAAGGTATAATATATAATGATTTTGGACGATTTTGTATGTTCATGACTCATCACATTATCTCCTCATCAAGGTATAATATATAAT
>NW_013670548.1:48193-62124 GCF_000517525.1 Limulus polyphemus | reverse complement strand
GACGATTTTGTATGTTCATCACATTATCTCCTCATCAAGGTATAATATATAATGATTTTGGACGATTTTGTATGTTCATCACATTATCTCCTCATCAAGGTATAATATATAATGATTTTGGACGATTTTGTATGTTCATCACATTATCTCCTCATCAAAGTATAATTTATTTCGGAATTGAGCGATGTACCTAATATCCTCTATTTCTTTCATTCTCACAGTAAAAAATATTCAATAAAATTGCATGAAACTTACTGCAAACTTTCTAACTACTTTACTGCTTTAAAAAATGGTGTAATTCGATTTCGTAATTATTTAATTTGCAGAATTTTTTTTTTCTTGAGACTGTTTTAAAGAAATGAAAACTCCATTTTGTCTTATGATTTATTTTTAATATTATTGATCAAAGTTACATTTCATATAACCATTCAGTTTCAAGTCATTTGAAATTCATTAACATATTGACATTTTATTTTGCTATTTAAGCAGTCACTACTTTCGGCTTTAAATCACAAAAATACGAAAAAAATACGATAGATATTTATCAATGAACTGTTACCTTTGTAGACAAACCATTATTATTTTGGCTAATAATATTCTGGTCGAGATCAATGTAAACGTAATAAATATTGTTTGTTTTAGTAAATTATAAGCTATTTTGTTTCTTTGTATTGTTGAGTTGAGAAAAACTAAACAATAAAAAGACAAAAAACAATAAAATAATTTGCTGACGTTCATCGTACTCGATAAACCTAATCAAACTTACATGATGTATGGACAGAGAAACAAAGAGATGCTGTTACGTTTAAACATATAGTTTAGCATTAAAGTATTTTCATGGATTAAATGAACATATTAATAAACTATAAACAAATTCCCAGATGTTGGTTTGTTCATGAGTGCTGTAACTGTCACATTAAAATCCCGTGTTCATTCCTATGGGATCTGCGGGTAACCTATATTTTTACAAACCACAGTTACCGCTAAAATCATTTATGTGACCTTTGATGACGTTGATGAATTATATATTTTTTTCTATTCAACCGTTTTTAGCAGTTAACTCTACTATTTTAAAAGCTCAACTTCATTATTAGTTGCTAAGACCACATGCAGTGAGGTCATAAAAGGATATCTAAGAAAGGCTGTGGTAATGAAGTCATTGACAAGGAAGAAAAATCTCGAGAAAAAATATGATTTTTTTTGTATTTTCAAGGGATGGTAGTTGTTTTAACAAATATAAACCCATAATTTTGGGATTGGCATAAAAATTATTAAAACAAATTTATAAATGCGCTTTCTGCAGACGAAACTCCTCTGGGTTGTGCAGAAATAAAAGTTTAGCTGTTTATGTTTTTGTAAATTACACTAAATATGTGTTATATAATGATAATATATCAATTTCAAAATATTTTAATAATGGTGTTAAAAATATATTTTACTTAGATTTGGTATTCAGATGTGTACTCGACACCTTAAAGATTGCACACTGGGCCTAATAGGGTTAATGAGACATTACATTATATTCTCATCAAAGTACAATTTAAGCATAATTTATGAAAATAGTACTATAACGTGTTCTATACTGTTAGTGATTAGTTCGGTAAGGTTCTCGGTACTGAAGCTTTACTGAAAACGTTATGAAGACAATATTATAAAACACCATAAAAGGGTGTTTCATGTTTCCCCAATTATATTCTATTTTTACACATTGCTATAAATCAATTAACTGCAATAAGTAGGATGAATGGATTTGATTTAAAAATCAGTTAGAGTTGGCTTTTTTAGTGTTATCTTTTATTGATTTGACGTTTGCTCTGTTTGGATAAAGAAACGGTCAACATCAACAATGGTTCCGGAAACGACCACTCCAGTGGTTTGACAAACATTCTGTCCAACACAGTCAGCGAAGCGAGTCTCTAAAGGCTACTTTCTTAGGCCACTGCAAGAGAACGCACTTTACTTATAAACTCAAGGACCTCTACAAACCTCCTGCATTACAGCCATGACAGTTCTTTGATTGAACGGGCCCTCTAAGCTGCTTCTAATGTGAATAGGAACAATTTTCTGGAGGCGGCTCATTACCACTAAAATACTTACCTAAAGGTTAAACATTTTTATACAATTTCCACGTCAGACGAGCGAATGTCTTAAAAAAACAGCTGATTGCCTGTTGAGTGCTTTATCCAAATTACACCAAAAGTAGACCAGACGGTTAAGTGTATTCCGTGTATTTTGCATATAAAATGAAAGATGGTAATATAGTAGTCAACTTGTTTTCTTTTGCTTTATATAAGATAATTTATATTACATCGCTGTAAAGAGAGAAAAATGCTCACGTTCTGCTAGTCCAAAAGTTTATATTGTAAAGCAATATTCAAAAGTTCATTCTCTGTAGTTGAAACATGGTAAAGAAAGGAGACGTGTTTCCTCGAATGATATGTTACTCACTTCTCTCTAGGTTTGGATAACGATCCCCCTGTTTCTTGTTTCTACGTCTTCAATGATGTACCATCCGTACTGGTAAGGAGAGAAACAAAGTTATACACACCATGCTTCATATTGCAGATGTGGAATCTTTAAAAGCTGTATTATGGGAGAAGAGCATTAAGGAAATTGAGTTTGTAACACTTTAAAATAGAACATTTTTGTTCTGCGCTCGGTGATGACCTCACGTTTCTCTAATCCAGCACGCGTTTGAAGGGAGATTGAATATTTTTATCACGAGCTTTCAAAGCGATTGAAGGAACATTCGAAAAATTTCTACAAGACATCTGGTGGTCTGTATACTAATTTATTAAAAGCTTCCTGTAAAATGAGCAACTTACCAAATTATAATACATCGAGAATGTTCTATACAAAACAAAAACTGAGGAAATTGATAAACTACTGTTACAAGATAAACAGAACTTTATTATCGACTGCATTTTGGAATGTTTCATTTTAGTTTCTCAGTAATTATACATGGTGTTCCATACCTTGTTTGTGTCACTTATTCTATCACCTTTGTAATTATACATGGTGTTCCCTACCTTGTTTGTGTCACTTATTCTATCACCTTTGTAATTATAGACGGTGTTCTTTATCTTGTTTGGTGTCACGTTTTCTTTTACCTTAGTAATTATACATGGTGTTCCCTACCTTGTTTGTGTCACTTATTCTATCACCTTTGTAATTATACATGGTGTTCCCTACCTTGTTTGTGTCACTTATTCTATCACCTTTGTAATTATACATGGTGTTCCCTACCTTGTTTGTGTCACTTATTCTATCACCTTTGTAATTATACATGGTGTTCCCTACCTTGTTTGTGTCACCTATTCTATCACCTTTGTAGTTATACATGGTGTTCCCTACATTGTTTGGTGTTACGTTTCTTTCACCTTTGTAGTTATAAATGGTGTTCCCTACCTTGTTTGTGTCACTTATCCTTTCACCTTTGTAATTATACATGGTGTTCCATATCTTGTTTGTGTCACTTATTCTATCACCTTTGTAATTATACATTGTGTTCCCTACATTGTTTGGTGTTACGTTTCGTTCACCTTTGTAATTATACATGGTGTTCTTTATCGTGCTTGGTGTTACCTATTCTTTCACCTTTGGTTCTTATGAAATATTTGAAGTTTTTCTTCTCTCATGCGATTAGCAGCAAGATATATGAATTTTTTGATAATTTTATGATATGTAATTACTGAGACACCATAATTTCGTCAATGTTTTTTTTTTAATATTTAACGTTAGCTTTCAAAGGCGCTTTGTTAATAAAAAACAATTTGATATTTTACAGTGCACTGGGATATAAGTATGGGTTTCTCCGAAACTAGTCATATTGTACCGAAATAACCGAAACTAGTCATATTGTACCGAAATAACCACAACACTACTACGCCCGTAATATGCACACCTCTACTAAACATGAACTATTTCGAAGATCGAGAAGGCCAAGCTACCAGATAGTTATGGGTATGTTTCTGTTCAGTTTTGTTCTAGTGCTATGTTTCAGATTGACATCATCAAGACTGCTCAATTTATTATGGCAGGGCACTGAATAAAACCCCTTGTTAATGGAGATATTGTGATGTTTTTTCAAAGTTGTAACTAAAACAATGAGAATAATCATGTGGGATAAAAGTAAATCTGATGAATTATGGGAAGTAACGAAACAGAGACAGTTCGATGCAATATATCAAGAATGTTGGACGGAGATTCGAACCCGCGACCCTAAAATTGCGAGTCTTGCGTCCTAACCACCTGGCCACTTTAAAAATTGGAATGAAATTGCTCTTCATGTTGAAGTGGTGTATTAGCCAACATCAGCAGGAAGGTGGGAACATCTTGTCTTACCTGCTACACCAAATCAATCATGTTTCAAAGTCTGTGATTTCAAACAATGCTTATTAGTTTTATATTCATAAAATCATCGTCTGCCACTGTCAACGGATTAGATAAACACTGAAATACATTAAAATTGAAATGTTTAGTTTATTTTTTCCTACACTGTGATGAAAACTGATTCCTAACGGTTTTTTCCTTAAAGGTTGGAAAACCGCTGAGTCATTGAAAACAATCTTGATATATCGTATCGAACTGTTTTAGTTTTATTACTTCCAACGACCCAGCAATATTTATTATGAATAACTATTTTCAACCCTTATTTCGAGACCAAAGTTTAGTTATATGGTTATCAGAAAGAAATGAGAGAATACTCTACAAGATTTAAGAAATAATAATTGTGTAAACCAGAATCTCTATCATTCTCTGTAGCAGAGTCTTACAAGTGACATTTGGCAGATCTCTTTACTTCAAGCATCTTCACTCTGTTCTTGTTTCAGATCGTAAGAGGCCTAACATTGTTAGATACGGGTGAATGCGAAGACAAATGTTAAACGAATGGCTCTTTCATCAGAAGAAGTCACGCGATTCTTATCAACGCAATGAAGAGAATGGTAACTTTTCTGTTCCCTTGCTTTCTTTCCCCAGAGAAATTCCTCGTTACTCAAACAACACAAATTAAACACCCCGAGGGGTTAACTAAATGAAATGAGCGTATTAGGGGTTGAGCGTTAATTAAATGTTTTATATATATATATAAGAAAATTAGTTTTAGCTCCAATGTATATGTCTCTTAGAGCTACCCCCCCCCCCCAGTTGCATGGCGGTATGTCCAGAAACCGGGTTTCGATACCCGTTGTGGGCACAGCACAGATAGCCTATTGTGTAGCTTTGTGCTTAACTTCAAAACAAACTTCGAACTAAAATATTTTATTTTGACACACATTTACAATATTAAAAAATACATCCGACGTTGTGAATCCATATAAATAAATATATTTGTCATCCAAACAACAATAGACGATGATCTTTAACGAAATAGATCAGTTCCACAACATCTAAAGAGCTCAACATTTTTGGTGATTTGTTAAACGGACAGTAGTCTATCTTATTTTCGTTGTCCTTTTCCGAACAAAAATACATCAATTAAAAAATAAATTTTCCTCTATATTTCCAACTGTATAAGCTCTACTATATAAAGCCTTTATTGTTGGATGTTGTGCGTTCAGTATAAATATTGTATACGGCCCTATTTAGATTAAATCATATCACCACTTGTTGGAACTATATACAATCTCTTTATTGGACTAAATTACCATAACTGTTTATCACTACGCGGAATGACTTTTTCCGCGGAACATTGCAAGAAGGTAATATGATCAGTCTCAGTTATATAATTTTCTTTACCAGCTAGTAGTGCGTTAAAACCAAAACAATGACACTAAATTGTTTAACTCTTAACACAAAGATGAAGATATGGGACCACCATAGGTGGTATTATCTACGATATTTCAGCCAAACAGTATCTGATAAATATTTGCAGTAATAGGAACTAAAACGATCAGGCAGTTTTATGAAAGTAAAAACTTTTTGCAGTTTATGTCATCTTAGATTAGAGAAACATTTTTGCATGAAATGACATCAAAAGTTTGATAAGCTCAATAGGATCATCATGCTGGAATGTAAATTTATTATTAATAAAGAAAACGTTTCCTTAACAGAACGTTTCGGAATATACTAATTCAATCATCAGCGACGTTTAACCGTAACAAATTAATGTTAAGATATGTTATTTAGGACAATAAGGAATTGTGATATTTAGGTTTGGAATTTCATTTGTGATTGATAAACTTTCTTTGATTAAAATTTAATTGGTGGACGAATCTGAGGTGAGAATTTTTAAATTATTAATGAAGGTAGGGTGGTTATTTTTTTTAGATGTACGACTTGTTTTTTCTGGATAATCCCGTAACCCTTTTCTGTAGTCAGTAGTTTTATCGCCATCTAGTGGAATAAAGTAATATTATTTTTTAAACACTCTCCAGGTAGGAAAGCAATATTAAAATCATAAATAATATTCAACGTTAAACTGGTACACAAGTGCCAAAATACTATAAATATTTTAACGTATTGAAAATATTAATATTCTCCCTACATTCTATTTTTCTAAACAAAGATTAAACAGTAAAATATCAGTAATGATATGACACAAATAATGGACATCAAAGACATAACAGTTTAAATTTCTATTTTTCCAAGGTTACCTCCAGATTATAAGATAAAAACATCTGAGATGAACAAGGGCGGTTATTGTGAAAAAGTAAAACACTCACAGTTATATTGAAATTTATCTTCAAAATACACAGGGTTTCTTACGAGTAGACAACAAATTCAGAAGAATATATTATAACCCATTTACTTATATAGGATTATATTTTCCGTTATCTACGAGCTTCGATTAAGACTCAAACACATTTGGAACCCAATAAAAGTGATTTATACTTTTAAACCGATTTCTTCTGCTCTCCCCCCCCCAAAAAAAATCTATCTGGTAAAGCGTGCATAGGTAGAGCTGTCAAAATAACTTAGTATCAGTATGTATAGTATAGAACGTAAACTCTCCTGCATCATGATCCAATGAAGAAAGACAAAGTCTGCCCGTGGGTTTCTTAGCTTACCAGGAATATATAAGATTTAATGCCTCTTCTACTATCCACTTTTCTGTAGTTATTAGATAATAACAAAATGCAGTTAATGATGAAGAATGTTCTATACACTACTGTGAAAACAACACCTTTCTTACTGTTTCTTTATCTGTTACGGATTTTCTCGAAAAGCTACATAACGTCTAACTATGCTAGTCATCCCTAACTTTTAACTATAGGGAATGCAGCTAATTAATAGTACCCACTGCCAACTCTTAGGCTACTTCTTTATCTGTTTCGGATTTTCTCACAAAAAGTCAAACTGTGCTAGTCGTCCCTCACTTTCAACTGCTAGACTATAGGGAATGCAGCTAATTACCCACTGCCAACTCTTAGGCTACTCTAATCGAATAGTGGACTTGATCAACATTCTTTTAATGGAATCACGGCCCCAGAGTGCGACTTTTTTGGGATATCCAGACGCGAACATGTGCCCTCAGATCCAAAGTCCGTCACAACAGACATTAGGCCACTGTGTTACCTATTTTCGCACGCTGTCATAAATCTTTTCCCTTCGTATAGTTTCTAGAATAAAGCACCTACGCTTCGCTGCGTGGTTTAAAGGCCTTATGATTCGCAAAGCCACCAAGCTCTTACATTACACACAATTATTTCTACAGCTACCTCAAGGGTTGAGGGTAGGGGTCCTACCCGAAAACAAATCACGCCCATGGTACCTGATCAAATGCGCCACGTTTGGTCGTGCTAGCTTCTGAATGGAAATATAAACACGATTTCAAACATGGCGCTTCCAAGATCCCAGAGTTGGTTTGTGTGTGTAATTAAGCACAAAGCTACACAATGGGTATCGAAACTCGGTTTCTAGCTTTGTAAATCCGAAGACATACCGCTGTGCCACTGGGAGACCCCAGATTTGGCCAGGAACACAAAACCCGATCCCATATTCGGATCCCCAACTCCTAGACCCAAATCACAAATGGATGACATTACGGGACCCTTAAAGCTTCCCTTGCTACCCTTTAGTTAAGAAAGAGCTACACATATAGATGGAGACATTCCTTGGGTCACCACGAGTTCTCTGCCAAGTTTAGTCCTGCCAGCTCTAAAACAATGAAATAATTAGTCGACAAATAAACACACCATGTGAGTTAGTATAGAATCATGCACTGCCAAAGAAGGAGAAATTTTGACCAATTAAAAACAAATTGAATTTTTATATGTTCCATTTAAAGATCGGCTCTTTTATCTTTTTTTTTTTACTCAACTAATAGAAGAAATGTTTTGAAACAAAACACTAAGAATATCAGAAACTTAATAATTGTAATTTTCACAGAACACGTTTATAACATATAAAGTGGATAATTACGTGAGCGAAATGAGCTCATTCTTCTTGCAACACATGTTCTTTCGCCGTTTATTGAAGAGGTTGTAAAAACTTAAGAAAATAAGGAGGTTCATGTGTCTTGGGAAGTTTTTCATTTAACTATGAAACATTCAGACAGACTTGTGCGTCTCTTCGTAAGCAATAATGTTGAGGTATCGCTCTCATGTGAATTTCCTACCGTAGCTCACGTTCAAGCTCAAAGTGCTAGGACTTCATTGTTCAGCGGAAGTACCATGTCTATTTCACTAAGCTTTCAAATAAAACAAATCCCCAATCATTTGCTTTCAACTGATTGCCGAAGGCCATAAAATTTCCTGTCTGTGTTTAGAGCCACTTTTTCTGCAGTTGAGATTTCAAAGCATTACGATCTGGTTCCAGGTTGGGAAGTACAGTATAGCTCTCTACTAGGAAATTTAAGCCAGTGTTCATCTGACTAGCTTTTATGTTTGTTTTCAAGTGGGAGCCACATGTTTCTGATCTACGTGAAATCCAAGTTCTGGCTATGAAACTGAATCCTTTAACAGCAGTGTAACAGTATGTTCCTGGTGTCTAAGGAAGTATCTTCCTGTTATGTTCAGTTACTTTATAAACAATGCGTTTTCTTTCAGTCAAGATCTAAGGAAGATACTTTCTTATACATCATAAACATATTATCAAAAATATAAAAAAAACAATAATGAATAGTAAAATAATGCAATTTGTGGAGATATTATTTAACAATGGAACAGCATGATAAACAAAATCATAACTTTGTCAAGTTTCTGTATCTTGATATTATATAATAAAATCAAAATTGTATGAGATTCATTGGTTTCTACACCTGTATTTAATTATTGAAATTTAATACTACAGAATGAAGCGGGATTGAAAAAGAGTGTGCTACCAACATTATAAGTTTTTTCTTTATATAACAAAGCCACAGTCGGTTTTCTGCTGTGTCCGCCGCGGGGAATCGAACCCCGGATTTAAGCGTTGCAAGTCCATAGACTTATAGCTGTTCCACTTGGAAACGATAACATGGACTATTTTATAGCATTTATATTTATTTTCACTTAAACCTATTTCTATATTGTCGTACTTTAATTGAATAAAATTTATTTGGAAATTTTTAACAACACACAGAATTAACACTGGAAATGTTATGGATATTATTCCTTACTGCGTGCTCATTCTCGAGCTTGTCAGCCTCATGGTCTGTTTTTTTGTTTTGTCTTAATTTTGTTGGATTTCGAAAAAAGCTACACGAGAACTATATACGCTGGCCGTCCCAAATATTAACGTGATAGGCTAGAGGGAAGGCAGATACTTAGCTCCATTCACCGCCAACTTGTGGGCCTCTCTTGTCAGACCGAATAAACGGATTTGACTTTTACTCTTATAATGCACCTATTGCTTCAAAGTGCGGAATGCAATGTTTCTTTTTAGCGGTAACAGAAGCCTGAGCCCCACAAACCGGCTTGGAATCCACTCGCCCCAGCCTCAGAGATTTTTGAGGTATTTTCCTTCCGTTTTTATACAGTGTTAGACGTGGTGATTAGAATAGTTAGTGACGCTTAGATGTTGCTTGTTTACAGCTGAATCCAGCCTACAACGCTTAGATGCTACTTGTTTACAGTTAAATCCAGCCTACAACGCTTAGATGTTGCTTGTTTACAGCTGAATCCAGCCTACAACGCTTAGATGTTGCTTGTTTACAGCTGAATCCAGCCTACAACGATGAGATTTTGCTTGTTTACAGCTGAATCCAGCCTACAACGATGAATCTTGCTTGTTTACAGCTGAATCCAGCCTACAACGATAGATGTTGCTTGTTTACAGCTGAATCCAGCCCACAACGATGAGATCTTGCTTGTTTACAGCTGAATCCAGCCTACAACGATTAGATGTTGCTTGTTTACAGCTGAATCCAGCCCACAACGATGAGATCTTGCTTGTTTACAGCTGAATCCAGCCTACAACGATTAGATGTTGCTTCTTTACAGCTGAATCCAGCCTACAACGATGAGATTTTGCTTGTTTACAGCTGAATCCAGCCTACAACGATGAGATCTTGCTTGTTTACAGCTAAATCCAGCTTAATGAGTATACAACAAATAAGAGTAGATGATATAAGTAAATACAGATAATTCACATTTAAATGTTTCAACAACGTTTACGAAGAATGTCGTAACATGTTTTAATCTAAACAGAACATAGTTTAATATAAGTTCAATTAGTTCCAGTGATAAATATTCGCTTGTATTTCTGATACATTCAACTAATAATCTCATTTGTTTAGACTTTAAATATAATATTTTGTTTCTCAATAAAAACGTTAAACACTTGCAAGACAGGTTTTCACTGCAACCCCTACCCAAATATAATAGCTTTACGCCAACATATAATGTTTTTTTCTAGTTTTAAAACTTCAATATGTATAATATATGATGACCGTATCGAAGGATTTCATTGGCGGAAGTTAAAAGGCACGTATGATATACATTGCGTTACATCCAGTAACGGATTATTAATATTTTTTATTCTCCCTGACACTAAGGAATGTTCGTTAAAAACTGAGCTGAAGAATTAATATCTATCACTGAATTGTAATCTTTCAAGTTGATAACATATATAAGCAGAACTCCCGGTATAGTGGAATTTCTTTATTAACAAGTTTTTTTTATTTGATCCATCCCTCAAAAGAAATGTCATCAATTCCCTGAATTATTGGATTCTTCTTATACACTGTTTATGTATATCTTATATCACAGTTGGCGGAATAATTCCTCTCTCTCTCAGTTGCTCAGCGGTAAATCTGTAGGATTACGACATTAAAAAACGGGTTTCGATACTTGTGGTGAGCCAATAAGATAGCCAATAAATTGTGAAGCTTTGTCCTAAAGAAGAACCAAATGGAATAATTCCTGCAAACGTAATAACTTTTAGTCTTCTTGGTTGTAACCTTTTCCAGGATTATATATATCCTGAAAGGACATTTTAAGCTCAGTTCATTAGTGAAAGCATATTGTAATTAAAATTATTGGAATTTGAGTTATAAGGCAAAACATGTAGCGTCGTGAAAATTTAATAAGAACGGATATCCTAAGGTATAAAGTGAGATATTATTTAGTATGAACAGTACTGTAATAACATACAGTCTGTTACATATACATCTAACAATGTGTGGGATATTCAACCTTATAACATATCTTCGCGACACACTAACAGCAAGTTCTTACAGGCCTTATTGTTTGTTTGTTTGTTTGAAATTAAGCACAAAACTACACAATGGGCTATCTGTGCTCTGCCCACCACGGGTATCGAAACCCGGTTTCTAGCGTTGTAAGTCCGCAGACATACCGCTGTGCCACTGGGGGCTTACAGGCCTTAACTGCTTGTCATATGATTATAGAGGCAATTATTGCTTTTCGGTTTAATTCTGTTCTGGCCAATACATTCATTCTGTATGTACACTTTCTAAGGACCTTGGTCCCTTGGTAGGGAACGTTATCGTCTCGCAACAGGCCTTGTTGATGCAAACTTTTCTTGCTTCAAGCACCCTAACATAGGTGGCAGCATCCACTGAGCCACTTACTATACGTAAAGCAGGAATGCATCCCAATATCATTACGGACGCGAAAGGCTCCAATCTTGCTTTTGTTCGTAGTTGTTTGAGCTATTCTCCAACACCACGTCTCGCGAAACGAGTTCCTTGGTATGATGAGATTTTGTATATTTAGCGTTTATTATCCTACTGATAGTAAAGCAGCTTAAGACTTATATACACATAACTGGACTGTGAAGATAGATCATCTGAAGTATAATATATAAAATGTTTCATGGCACAAGCAAACAACCTTTGTCCAGTGAACAGTAAATGTCCATATATACAGAATTGAAAAGAATTATGGAAGCGGTGATGAAAAATAATATAAAGGCAGATACTACGGGAATGACACACCAATATCGTGTGAAAAATCATTACACCACAGTATACTCACGTGCTCATAGTTGTCATCCATTCAATCTGTCGGAAAGTGCCACACCAACATATATATAGCCTAGAAAGCGCATACGCTCATACTATGCCTAGTACTAGCAGTGATATTATAGTCATGGCCTCCAGAACTAAAACACCTCATTACAATTGTGTAGAAATTAAAGTTTGAATTATAGAGCATACATTCGAAAAATTTTGGTAAGATTCAATGTTTCACTGAGAATTTCATGCAAGAATCTAATGAGGGTTTGTGAAAGTGTCACTGTGAGTAGTTGAGGTTGTCGAGGTAGAAAACTGAACTGTACAAAAATTATGTTATATATCTCAGGGTATGTTCTTTACGAAAGAAACGACGATCGAGTACAGAAGTAGCAAACGATCTTTATTTAGATACAGAATGTGAATGTTACCTGGAAAACATAATATATATACATTAGCAGGAAGCAGTCTAAATGTAAAATACACATTAGCAGGAAGTAGTCTAAATGTGACAACACTTAAAAGGAAGTAGTCTAAATGTAAAATACACATTAGCAGGAAGTAGTCTAAATGTGACATACACATTAGCAGGAAGTAGTCTAAATTTAAGATACACATTAGCACGAAGTAGTCTAAATGTGAGATACACATTAGCAGGAAGTAGTCTAAATGTAAAATACACATTAGCAGGAAGTAGTCTAAATGTAAAATACACATTAGCAGCAAGTAGTCTAAATGTGACATACCCATTAGCAGGAAGTAGTCTAAGTTTAAGATACACATTAGCACGAAGTAGTCTAAAATGTGAGATACACTTTAGCAGAAGGTAGTCTAAATGTGACATACACGTTAAAAGGAAGTAGTCTAAATGTAAAATACACATTAGCAGGAAGTAGTCTAGATGTAAAATACACATTAGCAGCAAGTAGTCTAAATGTGACATACCCATTAGCAGGAAGTAGTCTAAATTTAAGATATACATTAGCACGAAGTAGTCTAAAATGTGAGATACACTTTAGCAGAAAGTAGTCTAAATGTGACATACACGTTAAAAGGAAGTTGTTTAAATGTAAATTACACATTAGCAGAAAGTAGTCTAAATGTGACATACGCGTTAAAAGGAAGTAGTCTAAATGTAAAATACACATTAGCAGGAAGTAGTCTAAATTTAAGATACACATTAGCAGGAAGTAGTCTAAATGTGAGATACACATTAGCAGGAAGTAGTCTAAATGTAAAATACACATTAGCAGGAAGTAGTCTAAATGTGACATACCCATTAGCAGGAAGTAGTCTAAGTTTAATATACACATTAGCACGAAGTAGTCTAAAATGTGAGATACACTTTAGCAGAAAGTAGTCTAAATGTAAAATACATATTAGCAGGAAGTAGTCTAAACGTAAATACACATTAGCAGCAAGTAGTCTAAATGTGACATTCCCATTAGCAAGAAGTAGTCTAAATTTAATATACACATTAGCACGAAGTAGTCTAAAATGTGAGATACACTTTAGCAGAAAGTAGTCTAAATGTAAAATACACATTAGCAGGAAGTAGTCTAAATGTAAAATACACATTAGCAGCAAGTAG
>NW_013670548.1:46594-47193 GCF_000517525.1 Limulus polyphemus | reverse complement strand
AAAATACACATTAGCAGCAAGTAGTCTAAATGTGACATACCCATTAGCAGGAAGTAGTCTAAGTTTAAGATACACATTAGCACGAAGTAGTCTAAAATGTGAGATACACTTTAGCAGAAGTAGTCTAAATGTGAGATACACATTAGCAGGAAGTAGTCTAAATTTAAGATGCACATTATCACGAAGTATTCTAAATTTAAGATACACATTAGCACGAAGTAGTCTAAAATGTGAGAAACACTTTAGCAGAAAGTAGTCTAAATGTGACATACACGTTAAAAAGAAGTAGTTTAAATGTGAGATACACTTTAGCAGAAGGTAGTCTAAATGTGACATACACGTTAAAAGGAAGTAGCCTAAATGTAAAATACACATTAGCGGAAAGTAGTTTAAATGTAAGATACACATTAGCAGGAAGTAGTCTCAATTTAAGATACACAATAGCACGAAGTAGTCTAAATGTGAGATACACATTAGCAGGAAGTAGTCTAAATGTAAGATACACATTAGCAGGAAGTAGTCTAAATGTGACATACACATTAGCAGGAAGTAGTCTAAATTTAAGATACACATTAGCACGAAGTAGTCTAAATGTGAGA
>NW_013670548.1:39583-45594 GCF_000517525.1 Limulus polyphemus | reverse complement strand
GGGCTACTCTTTTACCAACGAATAGTGGGATTGACAGTAACATTATAATGGCCCCACGGCTGAAAGAGCGAGCATTTTTGGTGGGACGGGGATTCGAACCTGCGACGCTCAGATTGCGAGATGACCGCCCTAACCATCAGACCATGCCGGGCCAAGAAACGAGAACAAGTAGTTATCAGTATTGCGTCTACTTAACAGGATCTGTGTTTCCATAGAAAAATACTTGCCCATATTCCGAATTGTAGGGCCTATTACATTGAACAGGAATCGCGAGAAACGCATTCCCACAGTTTAGGCTTAAACATATAATATAAAAGAAAAATATATTTAAAAAATCTCTCCTACTACAAATAAAAGGAAAAAAATTCATAAAGCTTTTAGGGTGTTTTATGATGAGGTAAAATAACAAAATCATATGAAGCCTGAGTATGTTCTATACTACAGGAAAGGTTTCCGGGTAAGCCAGGATCTACTAACACAAGCAGAATGGCAGTGAGCCGATAAAATGATATGTGACACGCGCAAGTTAGTGAATAGCTACGTGACAACGTAACCTTGTTGAACAGAAGCTACAGTTAGATCATCTAACATTTCCTCGGGAAGTGATTGTCAGGCTTTGGGGACATAAGCTCACTGTTAAGCCAATAAAAGCGAGTCTGGAGAATCAAAATTGCATTATTTATGATTGGGTTTTATCAGAGCAGTATACCTGCTCATTCCTTTAGGAATAACTGTCAGGATATCAATTAATTTTGTGAGTGTCATACATACGTACATATGTTTATGTTACCCGGTTTCTTTCTAAATGTACAGATAGAATATACAAGTTGATATCAAATGAACATGTTCATAAGTAAACGAATCTCTTTTGACGAGTAGTGAATTGCCTATTTATTTTGTGGTGCTAATAAACGGATTTCTTCTGACGAGTATTGAATTATCCATTTATATTGTGGTGCTAATAAAGGGCATTTGGCACCCTTTCGGTGAAATAACTAAAAATACCAGCATTTCGACACGTACCTAAATTAATCAAGTAGTTTATCCTCCGTGTTGACCAATAGCTTTTGAAATCACATATCCCTTCGTTCTGTTATTACATGAAATTATCTTTTTAACTGAAGAAAGAGAAATAAATACGATTATTATACCCACCTGTCTTTTTGTTTTACATACAATTCTCTAAACTAACAGAAAAACAGAGTCAAACAAACACTGAACATTGCAGGAAAATATATCAAGATAGTTACATGAAATTTATTACTTTGTTATAGACGTGTTGAAATATTGAACTCTATACCTGGCAATATATATCAAGACGTTTTGTTAAGTATGGTCTTCTAAGCTATATTCACATTTTGAAGTGAGTCTCAGTTTATATATCCTCACTTATGATCATATATTGACTCAGTTCTGTTAACATCATCTTGTATAAAACAATAGTAAAATCTGGATTGTTTTAACCCTAGAATTACCCACAGAGTCCACGTGACCACAACATCCTTTTAGGACACATTTTCTAAACATTATGTACCACATTGCTTATGGGTACACGACTTTCTTGTTTACAAGGCCCCTGAAAATATTAGTTATACACACACAGAATATGTGAAGAAAACTGGTTTTAATCTTTCAATTAGACCACACTAATTTCATTGGGGTTCTCTGTGCATTTTACCAATATTAAGAACATGTGGTATTAACCCTCAAGTTACCGACTAAATAAGATGATACATTGTTTAAGATATCTTAATGTAGTTCATATATTATTAGGAGTCGTGTAACAAAGAAAGTAATGGGCCCAGAGTAGTAAATTTAATAAACAGTTTAGATAAATATACTTAATAATCCGATGGTCCCCATCAATACCACTACTTTTGAGGCAAAGTTGTAAGTTATATGTACCATATATAGAGGAAAATAAATATATATAAAATTTTAACGGAAAGACTATTTGGTTTATATGTTTATATATTTGTTGAAATCTGTGCACAGCTATCCGTGAGCTGTCTGCATTAGACGTCCCTAATTTTGAAGTGGTAGGAAGAGATGGCAACTAGTTAACACCATCCACCGTTAACTTTTGGGTTACTCTTGACCAACCAATAGCGTGTTTGGTTTGAATTTCGCGCAAAGCTATACGAGGATTATCTGAGCTAGCCGTTCCTAATTTAGACTAGAGGGAAGCCAACGAATAGTAGGATTGACCATCACATTATAATGCCCTCACGGTTGAAAGGGCGAACATGTTTGGTGGGACAGGGAATTGAACCCGCGATCCTCAGATTGCGAGTCGAGTGCCCTAAGCACTTGGCTATGCCAGGCTTCGGAAAGTAAGGATCGTTGTTGCAATAAAAAAGGAAACAAACAAGTAAAGTGATACTAGTAGGAAGTGAAAATCCTTTTATAATTTATCCAATTAGTACTACTTTAATTGTTCACTTTTAATGCAGCAACGATCCCTATTTTTATTCTTATTTCTTTGTTCAGTTTTTATGTGTCCATGGAATGTACATAACTCTGGAAACTTTTAGTATAGCCTTATCCCTGATAACTATAACTTTTTAGCCTACAGATAAGTGTATAAAGCTGCCAAAGTAGGGATTAAATTTCATAAATTTGTGATTGTGGTTTTAATTTTTGTTTGTTAACTTTTTTGTAACAAGATCTCTACTTCATTTTAAAATTCATAATTTTTAATACTCTTGTTTGTTAACTTTTACATTTAGAAACCGTCGCTTGTCTATAAATCGATGTGTATCGCCATCTGTTGGGTTAAAGTTGAGTTAAAATATATTTTAGTACGTGCATGATATGTTTACCATTTATAAACAATTTGTATATATCATATTTTTCTTATTTATCAGAATATCAAATGCGGATATCCACATGCCAGACAAGTAAGCTGGATAAATCTTGTAATGATAGTTCGAACCGCTAACGTGATCAGGTAGTTAGGTAGTAGACGAAAAAAGTTACTGTTTTAGAAATTTTTTAATTGTTATACCGGAAATGTTAGCGACTTTTTTAGCGTATTATTAGTATATATACGTATAATATATCATAACCAATACCCTGAATGTTTGGTTTTTCGTTTAGAAATTCGATAGGGTGGTTTTCTGCACGTGAATTATTTGCAAACCTTGGTGATCCCTACTATTAAGTACTACCGTACTTAATAATTATGGAGAACTATGATGACTTATCTTTGTTCTATATCATATTTACTAAAAGGAAAGGAACTAACTCAACTGTAACTTCCCACCAGAGACACAACGTCTGAGGAAAACAACAGGAAATAAACTAACTCAACTGTAACTTCCCACCAGAGACACAACGTCTGAGGAAAACAACAGGAAATAAACTAACTCAACTGTAAGTTCCCACCAGAAACACAACGGCTGAGGAAAGCAACAGGAAATAAACTAACTCAACTGTAACTTCCCACCAGAAACACAATGGCTGGCTGAGGAAAGCAACAGGAAATAAACTAACTCAACTGTAACTTCCCACCAGAAACACAACGGCTGGCTGAGGAAAGCAACAGGAAATAAACTAACTCAACCGTAACTTTCCATGAGAAACACAATTATTTCAGGAACCATTGTATCTGCCTCTTCACGGTGTGGAGAACTGTAAGAAACAATAATTAACAAGCCTAATAAACTGGGGGAATTCTAGAGATATTGTTAATTATGTTATTCTTTAATGTGGATAAATTTGAGCCTTCAATTTTTCAGTGATGTTCACATTCTATGAATTGATAATACTGAAATTAACAATATCTAACGTACTAATGTGGACAAATTATGAAATAATGTTACATATATAAATAGTATGAGATAATATTAGTACATCCTGTTAACGTTAGGGTTAACAGTAGGAAATAAGTCTTTAATAGAAAGTCGTAAAGATTTAACACGAAACTTACAAATCATGGATAATGATTTACATTCTGCCCAAATCATCGTCAGCCTTATGTGTTTATCACTATTCAGTTTACAACATAAAATATCATCCCAAACACAATAAACATAAACTTGTTTATAGCAACGCTCATTATAGAAAATATGGTTAGCGAATAAATTCTAACTTGTGTACAAGCATTTTTTTTCTCTTTCTAGTCGTAAGATTGAATAACAACTTGCACTTAAAAAAACAGAAAATTAAGTTCCAAAGTATTAATATTTAAATCAAAATCTCCATTTAGTTCCATCGTAACTTTGACAAGTTTCAAAACTTAAATTGGATACGCAAAATATAGCAGCTTTATTTTATTAAGAACTTAATGCTTGATCGCAAAATTCTTGTTATTCTTTACTTAATGCTTTCTTTATTACTTGATGGCTCTTAATTTATCCCTACGAGTTTAAATTTGATGAGCAATAAACAATTTTGCCTTTGTTTGCAGTAAGAAATATGATACAGTCACTTGAAAAAAAATAATATTAGTATCCTCAATCCAACGTTACATTTTCCCGAAACTAAGTCGCCTCGGTGAACCAGAGGTACGTTCACGAACTTAAAACGATAAAATTAGTCCGTTGCCTAGTTTTGAGCAAACAGAAGAAATCAACAACTAATGAAACACAATGCGAAACATTCAGCTCTACCGATTCATGTAATTTGTCCACATTAGCTTCTATTACAGGATTAAACACTTTTAATCCTCTCGATATACAGTCACAAATGGTACAATGTTAATAGACTGAGATGAAATTACACGGTAAAGTGTAAGTAACTTGTAAACAACTTTCGTGTAAAATTTTATCTTCAAATAAACAAAAACTTATTAATTATGTAATAACTTATACCAAAACAGTTGCTAAAAATATTCTAGAAAACCAGCAAATTATCATAATTAGTCTTAATTATCAGTGACAAGGCAGACCAAAGAAAGCCTCAACATTGAATAACGCACATTACTAAGCCTTACTTTGACTAGATAACAACATTTAGTTTGTTTGTTTTAGTACTTTTAAAGGAGGAACAGTTACCCATCTCTTATACTGCTTTAATGGAATAGTGTGATTTAACTGTCACTCTTAGAGCGCATCCACGATCCCAAAGCGTAAAGCTCGTTTTTTTGCGGAAAGGGAAGAAAACCATGAACTCTCGGATTCATGATCCGGATACACTAACAACTTAACCACACCCAGACGATTGCTTTCCGGGTAGAAATTGTTCACTTTCTAATAGCAAAGAAAGTAACACGCCACCGTTTTTTTTTATATATTTAAAAATATTTGTATAAGTTAATTAGCTAGAGTATCCATCATTAAGAATGAATAAAGTTCTTCAAAACGATTTTTTCTTTTACAGATAATGTACACATCGTAATTCTTAGTGACTTGTTTTATTTTCTAACTTATCCCTTTATAATTAACAAGATAAAACTATTTCTAGTAATGCCAGAGGCTATTTACCTCTAACATCTATTGAAGGTTTGTAATAGCATTCCGGAAGTAGAATGTCGATAGTACGGACGGCACAACTTCAGGAAGCTAATAACTGTAAACGTAGAAAATATTCACTTTAAACTACTATGCCATGCGAGTTATAAAGCGATCTCTACAATCTTATTTTTTTCGATTTAAATCTCGTTTCTGTATTTATACCTCGTTCACTTATGCAGCATACTCGTACTTCACATTACATTTTCTAAATTTGTTTCAGATCACGGGAAATATAACTCGATGACCGAAGGAGAATTTCTATCACTAAGATGACTTGAAAAAAATCAATAACGTAAAATATGGTATTATCTATCTAAGACTTATGTTTGTTGTTAAGCACAAAGCTGCACAATGGGCTATCCATGTTGTACTTACCACGGGTATCGAAACACGGTTTTTAGTGTATTTTTTCTGAAGAGACAAACTATTGCAGAAACTAAGTGTTATACAGTCTTCAAAGTCTGTTATACTCCTTAATTCTATATCTAATTCGTTTCCAGTACGTTGGAGTCCACATTCACCAAGGATGTAGTAAACAATGTTTTCTCCATTCCA
>NW_013670548.1:37048-38718 GCF_000517525.1 Limulus polyphemus | reverse complement strand
CATTTAGCTGGTTTAGTAAATAATGTTCTCTCTGTTCAGTCATTTAGCTGGTTTAGTAAACAATGTTCGTTCCATTCCACCTTTATGTGGTTTACTCAGTCATTTAGCTGGTTTAGTAAACAGTGTTCTCTCCATTCCGTCTTTAGCTGGTTGAGTAAACAATGTTCTCTCCATTCAGTCATTTAGCTGGTTTAGTAAATAATGTTCTCTCTGTTCAGTCATTTAGCTGGTTTAGTAAACAATGTTCGTTCCATTCCACCTTTATGTGGTTTAGTTAACAATGTTCTCTTTATTCCATAATTATCTGGTTTAGTAAACAACGTTCTTTCCATTTCGTTTTTCCTGGTTTAGAAAAACAATGTTCTCTTCATTTTGTCTTTACCTTGTTTAGTTATTAAAGATATCTCCATTCCGTCTTTAGCTGGTTTAGTAAACATTGTTCTCTCCATTACGTCTTTACCTTGTTTAGTTATTAATGATATCTCCATTCCGTCTTTAGCTGGTTTAGTAAACATTGTTCTCTCCATTACGTCTTTACATGGTTTAGTTATCAATGTTCTCGCTATTCCGTCTTTAGCTGGTTTAGTAAACAATGTTCTCTTCATTCTGTCTTTAGCTGGTTTAGTAAACGATGTTCTTTCCATTCCGTCTTTAGCTGGTTGAGTAAACAATGTTCTCTCCATTACATCTTTACATGGTTTAGTTAACAATGTTCTTGCTATTCCGTATTTAGCTGGATTAGTAAACGATGATCTCTTCATCCCGAATTTACCTGGTTGAGTAAACAATGATCTCTCTATTACGTTCTTATATGGTTTAGTAAATAATGTTTTCTCCATTCCGTTATTTAACTAGTATAGTAAACAATGTTTTTCCATTTCGATTTTACTTTGTTTAGTAAACAATGTTCTCTCCATTCCGTCATTTAGCTGGTTTAGTACACAATGTTCTCTCCTATCCGTCATTTAACTAGTTTAGTAAACAAAATTTTATTCATTCCGATTTTACCCGGTTTAGTACACAATGTTCTCTAAATTCCGTCTATATCTGGTTTAGTACACAATGTTCTCTAAATTCCGTCTATATCTGGTTTAGTACACAATGTTCTCTAAATTCCGTCTTTATCTGGTTTAATAAACAATGTTCGTTTCATTCCGTCTTTCCCTGGTTTCGTAAACAATGTTCTCTCCACTCCGTCATATAGCTAGTTTAGGAAAAAAATTTTCTTCATTCCGATTTTACCTGGTTTAGGAAAAAAATTTTCTTCATTCCGATTTTACCTGGTTTAGTAAACAATGTTCTCTTCATTCAGTTTTTACTTGGTTCAGTAAACAATGTTCTTTCCATTAAGTCTTTATCTGATTTAGTTAACAATGTTCTTTCCATTCCGTGTTTACCTTGTTTAGTTATTAATGATATATCCATTCCGTCTGTAGCTGGTTTAGTAAACAATGTTCTTTCCATTCCGACTTTAGCTGGTTTAGTAAACAATGTTCTTTCTATTCTGTGTTTACCTGGTTTAGTAAACAATGATCTCTAAATTCCGTCTTTACCTGGTTTAGTAAACAATGTTCTCTCCAATCCGTCATATAGCTAGTTTAGTAAAAAAAATTTTTTCATTCCGATTTTACCTGGTTTAGTAAACAATGTTCTCTTCATTCCGTGCTTGC
>NW_013670548.1:33009-36048 GCF_000517525.1 Limulus polyphemus | reverse complement strand
TTATTAATGATATATCCATTCCGTCTGTAGCTGGTTTAGTAAACAATGTTCTTTCCATTCCGACTTTAGCTGGTTTAGTAAACAATGTTTTTTCTATTCTGTGTTTACCTGGTTTAGTAAACAATGATCTCTAAATTCCGTCTTTACCTGGTTTAGTAAACAATGTTCTCTCCAATCCGTCATATAGCTAGTTTAGTAAAAAAAATTTCTTCATTCCGATTTTACCTGGTTTAGTAAACAATGTTCTCTTCATTCCGTGCTTACCTGGTTCAGTAAACAATGTTCTTTCCATTAAGTCTTTACCTGATTTAGTTAACAATGTTCTTTCCATTCCGATTTTACCTGGTTTAGTAAACAATGTTCCTTCCATTACGTGTTTACTTGGTTTAGTAAACAATGATTTCTCCATTCCGTGTTTAGCTGGTTTAGTGAACAACGTTCTTTCCATTCAGTGTTTAGCTGGTTTAGTAAACAATGTTCTTCCCATTCAGTGTTTACCTGGTTTTACCCATTTTCAGTATGTTTTACCAGCACATTTCTAGAAGGAATAATTAGTAGATGCTAAACGTGAACCACACGAAAACTGTAAGAAGTGTTCGTAATATACTGAACGCCGAAGAATATAGGCGTGAAATGTGAACTAATATTAATAACAATTGTACACTGTACGACATAAACAATATACGAAATACTATGGAAAACAACAATAAATATATCTTGGAAATAGACTAACAATACGTGATATATTATAAATGATATTCACAATATGCGATAATATTTGATCAGATCTTTTTTTGCTAATACAGATACAGTATTTAATAAATTTGAATTGATTGAGCATGTTTAAATATATTAATTGATAACATTTATCTTATATAATTATTAAATAATGACTGGCTATCTATCTTATTAAATAACGTTCATTAGCTTCATAAAGTTCGGTCATACCCTTCGGCCTGATGATCTAATTCTTGTGAACTTTTGGCAAATTAGGACTTTTTATAGGACGAAATACGCTGCTTTTCTCTAAGAAAAATTATTGGTCAATTTATTAATTTTCAAATGTCTTTATAGTGAAACAAAGAAAACCTTATATGTATAACGTTTCTTTTTTTTTACTTGATGTAGTTTGTTACAGAATGACCTTCACTTTCATGACTTAAATGCTTTGTCATAGTTTTATATTAACTTAAAGTTCTAAAAATGGATGTCTACACACACAAAAATGTACTTTAATTTAATTAAGTTTTTATTATAAAAACATTATGAATATCTCATACCATTAGTAATAGTAGTCACAGACAATATTTTCAAAATAATTATAAATACTTTGTAAATGTAACTGTTTTCTGAAACCTTAACCCTATCTTATAGTTCAAAATATATACAAATAATAGGTCTACTGGTTTTATACATTTATTTTTTTAAGTACTGTTCTAAGGCAATGAATACCACGTCACATAGTTTTAACTTTATCTTACAGAGCTTTCTTACTAACCATAGACAATAACATCAAGTACGTCAACAGAGGAGAGTAAGTACTCAGAAATCTGTCGACTTAAAAACAATCCATTTGCTTTGTGAATGAACACAGACATTCCAAATTAGAAATCATTGTAAAATCGACGAAGTTTACCAGGTAGTTCGCTTAGAAAACGATAACAACCAGGTAGTTTAGTCCTAGTATCTGGAGGTTTGTAATCGATATCCAACGAAAACGTGCTATCACCAAGTTATCCTTATTATCTGAAGTTCGTACAATAGGCTATTATCTGCTTTAGTTAATAAATCGTATAACCACGATTAACTCAGAATGTTGCCCCTAACTACTCTACATTCATGAATGAAGATACGATTTATTAATAAAGGTATTAAATTACAAATATTCTATGTTTAAAATAAACACTGTGATATTTTTATATACTAATAAAAGCTACTCAAATGCTATTTAAACTCTTGCTTAAAAAACACTGTAGCTGTATCTAATACCAAATATTAACTATCCTTATGGTGATTTATAGGAATAGTTATACACCTCTCCTACCCATCTCACTTCACAGTAATTACTATTCTTAAAAGGCAAGGTATATACAGTATAGTGATTCTGAACAAATGTGATATAAACCGCAAAAAAAATTAAATACATAAATTATTGTGAAATAATTTTAATAATGCATGTAGCATTGTTTGATAATGGTAACAAAACATGATATGTTGAGTAAGAGTTAATAATATGTGATATATTGAGTAAGAATATGAATAATACATAATACCCTGAAGGAATAGACTAAAAACACATTGTAAACTCTCCATTATCATATAACAGACAAGTTAACGTGTGAAAGGATAACTGCAGTCGACGATATAGTGTAAAATAATGTGAGAAATACGTGATTTACTATAGAAGAAAAATGAGACTATATTACATATTCTAGACAGACGAAACAATATATATTATTAAAATTCTAAAAAAAGCTAATAAAATAGAGGTCGTTTTCCTGAAGTACTCACCACGTTATTTTTCTCCTCCCTGTACAAGGATTTTAAACATTACTTCGTATATTCGTATATCATTACACTGACAGTACATTCGTCTGTTATAAGGTATAACGTATATGAATAGGAAAAACAGATAATTAGTGGACGGTTGTTAAAAGAAAGTGTGTGATCATTTTTGTAAACAGCAACCATCATGTATATCTATGCAACATTATAATTTTACTGTGGGACAAAGTTGAGTAACTGCAACCTTCTTTCATCCAACGTTTGGATTATTAGGATCACACTAGCTAAATTACTGTATAAATTATCCGTTTCGGGTTTTGGTCGTGACCACGCCCAAGTGTTTAATATATGTTTAATATTTAGTATGTTCATAAGTGTGGTTTCATGCTCTTTTTTTTTTCAACAGCGTGTTTTACGTGAAGAATCATACTAAAAGGGCGTGATTCTGTTCTTTCGACTGTAGACATAAATTTTTCTAATTCAAATCGATTTTTAAAGATGAATACTATCGAAAGTAGAAAGACCTGTCTTTAC